>NW_026512216.1:105000-210000 GCF_027579735.1 Bombina bombina
AAAAGATATGATCAAAATTGATCTTTCACAAAAAGCAATCATGAGTATCAAGGAAACATCAGGTGTAAGTTCACTCAAATCCACACATACCCCATCCACCAAACACATTCGTATCTAACCCTCAGCAAAATAAAGAAAAACATCAAAGCAAAAACAATCATCAGAAAAATAAATGCAATGTCACTCCCAGGGCGTCTCCAGAGAGTGAATATTACGACACCACCCACTCAGGACCTCAAAGGATCAAGAACCATTGCGAGTGTCCACTCAATCTTCAACTCTGTAGTATTATATTAACCAAGAGTGTCTCGTATTAATTGTGGCAACTCCCAAAACAAGAATGTCTCATTCGTTATAAAGCCTCCAGCTGTAACAATATGTATCTGTTTGAAACCATCAGCAATTTGTCTACTTGCCACTGTATAAAGGTGGTCACAGGAGACATGATATATTATGGTATTTGTAATCCATCATAGTGAATGCTGGTAACGGCTATAGTGACAAATCTTGTAATTGTTGAAATCTTTTGGTTCAGATGTCCCTTTAACCTGACGTGCTACTGGCCATACATTATGTTGCGGGGAGCTGTGAACGTACTAACGGCCCAAACACACACCCTTTTCACACTTCACTCACGGTATTGTGCACTGTCCCTTTATAGCAGAGGATATATCACACTCCACATTTTCCTTTTCACCAAAACTGCAAGTATCTCATACCCTCGTGGCAGTTCGTGACCATTAATGTGTTGTGAATGTGTTGTAAACAAAGCAAATGCTTGAACAGTGGTGTTACCTCCTTCAGCGTATATGTGCATATGTCGATAGTGCCGTGAGACTCTCTGTCTTCAGTGTGGTTTCTATGGGCCCCCCGTATGGGTATCTAGTCTCACCTCGCAATTTCTGTGGCTTAGATAGCACGATATCCAGGTAGCTGTGGTGGCGTCTCCTCGTTCCGACGCGCGTTTCGGGGCTCCGCCCCTTTCTCAAGGAATTCCTTGAGAAAGGGGCGGAGCCCCGAAACGCGCGTCGGAACGAGGAGACGCCACCACAGCTACCTGGATATCGTGCTATCTAAGCCACAGAAATTGCGAGGTGAGACTAGATACCCATACGGGGGGCCCATAGAAACCACACTGAAGACAGAGAGTCTCACGGCACTATCGACATATGCACATATACGCTGAAGGAGGTAACACCACTGTTCAAGCATTTGCTTTGTTTACAACACATTCACAACACATTAATGGTCACGAACTGCCACGAGGGTATGAGATACTCGCAGTTTTGGTGAAAAGGAAAATGTGGAGTGTGATATATCCTCTGCTATAAAGGGACAGTGCACAATACCGTGAGTGAAGTGTGAAAAGGGTGTGTGTTTGGGCCGTTAGTACGTTCACAGCTCCCCGCAACATAATGTATGGCCAGTAGCACGTCAGGTTAAAGGGACATCTGAACCAAAAGATTTCAACAATTACAAGATTTGTCACTATAGCCGTTACCAGCATTCACTATGATGGATTACAAATACCATAATATATCATGTCTCCTGTGACCACCTTTATACAGTGGCAAGTAGACAAATTGCTGATGGTTTCAAACAGATAGATATTGTTACAGCTGGAGGCTTTATAACGAATGAGACATTCTTGTTTTGGGAGTTGCCACAATTAATACGAGACACTCTTGGTTAATATAATACTACAGAGTTGAAGATTGAGTGGACACTCGCAATGGTTCTTGATCCTTTGAGGTCCTGAGTGGGTGGTGTCGTAATATTCACTCTCTGGGGACGCCCTGGGAGTGACATTGCATTTATTTTTCTGATGATTGTTTTTGCTTTGATGTTTTTCTTTATTTTGCTGAGGGTTAGATACAAATGTGTTTGGTGGATGGGGTATGTGTGGATTTGAGTGAACTTACACCTGATGTTTCCTTGATACTCATGATTGCTTTTTGTGAAAGATCAATTTTGATCATATCTTTTGTTGAAGAATAAAACTTTTTGACTCTAAGACTCAGTGGCTGGGATTTTTGAAATTTTGTACTATTATTCAGTCTTTGACCGGACTTTATCCCGTGCCTGAGCGCACTAACTAGAAAGGGTGGTGCGGTCACACTTTATGGTATATATATATATGTATGTGTTAATATGTGTATATAGACATACAAACACATGAATAAATATATATGTACATGCTTATATACATATATATGTATGCGTTAATATGTGTATATAGATATACAAACACATAAATAAATATATATGTACAGGCTTATATACATATATATTTATGTGTTAATATGTGTATATAGACATACAAACACATAAATAAATAAATATATATGTACATGCTTATATATATATATATATTTATGTGTTAATATGTGTATATAGACATACAAACACATAAATAAATATATATGTACATGCTTATATACATATATATGTATGTGTTAATATGTGTATATAGACATACAAACACATAAATAAATATATATGTAAATGCTTATATACATATATATTTATGTGTTAATATGTGTATATAGACATACAAACACATAAATAAATATATATGTACATGCTTATATACATATATATGTATGTGTTAATATGTGTATATAGACATACAAACACATAAATAAATATATATGTGCATGCTTATATACATATATATTTATGTGTTAATATGTGTATATAGACATACAAACACATAAATAAATATATATGTACAGGCTTATATACATATATATTTATGTGTTAATATGTGTATATAGATATACAAACACATAAATAAATATACATGTACAGGCTTATATACATATATATTTATGTGTTAATATGTGTATATAGACATACAAACACATAAATAAATATATATGTACATGCTTATATACATATATTTATATATGTGTTAATATGTGTATATAGACATACAAACACATAAATAAATATATATGTACATGCTTATATACATATATATATATATATATATATATATATATATATATATATATATATATATATATATATGTTAATATGTGTATATAGACATACAAACACATACATACATATATATGTACAGGCTTATATACATATATATTTATGTGTTAATATGTGTATATAGACATACAAACACATAAATAAATATATATGTACAGGCTTATATACATATATATTTATGTGTTAATATGTGTATATAGACATACAAACACATAAATATATATGTACATGCTTATATACATATATATTTATGTGTTAATATGTGTATATAGACATACAAACACATAAATAAATATATATGTACATGCTTTTATATATATATATATATATATATATATATATATATATATATATATATATATATATATATATATTTATGTGTTAATATGTGTATATAGACATACAAACACAAATAAATATATATGTACATGCTTATATACATATATATGTATGTGTTAATATGTGTATATAGACATACAAACACATAAATAAATATATATGTACATGCTTATATACATATATATTTATGTGTTAATATGTGTATATAGACATAAAAACACATAAATACGTACAGGCTTATATACATATATATTTTTCTGTTAATATGTGTATATAGACATACAAACACATAAATAAATATATATGTACATGCTTATATACATATATATTTATGTGTTAATATGTGTATATAGACATACAAACACATAAATAAATATATATGTACAGGCTTATATACATATATATTTATGTGTTAATATGTGTATATAGACATACAAACACATAAATAAATATATATGTACACGCTTATATACATATATATTTATGTGTTAATATGTGTATATAGATATACAAACACATAAATACATATATATGTACAGGCTTATATACATATATATTTATGTGTTAATATGTGTATATAGACATACAAACACATAAATAAATATATATGTACATGCTTATATATATATATATGTATATATATATATATTTATGTGTTAATATGTGTATATAGACATACAAACACATAAATAAATATATATGTACATGTTTATATACATATATATGTATGTATACTACCCACACAAAATAACAAGGGCACTATTAAGGCAAACTTCTCACCAATTCAGATTTTCCTTGGATACTTTTTGTGTCAGTATCTCTATTAAGTTTCTCCTGTGAGAAGTGGTGCTAGAATTAATTTACACAAACTTTAGCAAACAAATGGGATTGAGGATCCCTGAAAGAATAATGCTCTAATAGCACTCTATGCCCAGACTTATTTGGTAGAGGCAAAAAAAAGAGAATTTAAAATTTAACTTTTATTGTTTATTTAAAACATGGGTAAACACACACATTTAAAATTGTAGTCTAACCTTGGTAGCTGTATCTTGAGAGCACTATTATCAATCAGTATGGCCTTGTAACCATTATTATTATCTAGTCTCTCAGTGTAAATGGTACTATTGGTCTGGGTTGCTCTATACCTTGGTAAGTGTGATTTTGTTACTTAATTCACACCTTACCTGGAGAGTAAATTAATATGTTGTCTGGTCTCTAGGGTACCAATATGGTTGAGTGGATATATGTGCTCTTATTTAAATAATTCTGGCTGACGTCATTTATTACCAAACATTATATGATATGCTTCCTTGACTATTGGACTGTAGAATGTGCCAATGGCTAATTAAAGGTATACTTCTGATTGTGATTGAATATTAATAAAGCTTATATCCAACCTAGGTTGTGGTTGCTTTATGGGATATGTGCAATTATAATTTATATTCTGAGGTAATCATACAGCTCTGCATTATGTGGTCACAACTGTCGTTATTTTGGCATGGGCTCCTGTGATTATGAATCACTCATAACATCAGCTGCTGAGCTTACTATACCCTCATTAGTGTGCACATCATTCTATATCTGTATTGCTTGAACCACTTAATCTTATGTATTTATTATTCGTCCTACATCCAGTAGTTCCAATTCTCGTATTGGCTGTATATATTGTTCTTGTATGTGATTTATTTGGCAAATCTGTTCTTTTTGGGTTGACTCTTAATCAATTTGAATGTTAAGATAAAATTGTAAACTGTAAATGTTATTTGAACAGTATCAATAACTGTCCTCATTATGCGCCAATTCTGTTGTATAATATCAACCTTTCTCAACAATGATTTGGTAGGCAATAATATTGCTAAGTGATCTGTTCTAATATCCACAGAATAACCGATACTGTTCTTACTCTTATAACCGTGATTCTATATTTAGTTACAACGTATCATGCACTCAATTCATACACACCTCATTCATTTTTCTTTCATACTGAATTATAAAAAAAAAATATATACAGCTATCTATATTTCCAAAACATATATATTTGAGTATTTTTGAACACTTTTGTTTCTACTGTTTAGCTTGTATAAAGTAGTTTCAGTCGAGTTTATCACTCTTTATATACATAGTTTGTCTATCTCTGTATTTAATTGAAGCTGCGAGCTATATGTTTGTACTTTCGTTCTATAATTAAATCTTTAGCTCGCTTCAATTAGTTATAACAAACTGTGCTGTGTTTTATCGCTATCGTCAGCGCATTGGTTTATCAGGCTGAGCCTTTATGCTTGGCTCCTATATCCCCTCACAGCTCTCCGCTATTTGCCGGTATTACCGTCAACCATTATTAAGTACTAGTGTTTAGTACACTTAGCTAGGTTAGAGTTTTTTTAAAAAACATAACAATTGAGGGACCCCATTGTCCCACACAACCCCCCTGACGCGTTTCGCCTGTTTAGGCTTTATCAAAGGCGGCGGGCCGCCGTGGTTCAACCTATTTATACGCATTTGAGCCGGATATCCCACCCCTACTAC
Organism: Bombina bombina; assembly: GCF_027579735.1. Classification (NCBI taxonomy): domain Eukaryota; kingdom Metazoa; phylum Chordata; class Amphibia; order Anura; family Bombinatoridae; genus Bombina; species Bombina bombina. The sequence continues at coordinate 110,869 of NW_026512216.1, forward strand.
TTTCTGATTGGTTGTGTTGTCATGGTTACAGCCAATCGGGAGTCGATTAGTTCCGTGAATACTTTTGGGATTCTTAAGGAGGACTACATCATTTTTCCTCCGTATTGTTAAGGTGGATTATTATATCCAATTACCTGAAACTTAACTATATTACTGGTATATTACTGGTATATTTTCATGTACATTACAGTATCAAGATGGAACAAACATTTTTTTGAGAAGTACATAGAAAAAACATAATTTATGCTTACCTGATAAATTCCTTTCTTCTGTAGTGTGATCAGTCCATGGGTCATCATTACTTCTGGGATATTACTCCTCCCCAACAGGAAGTGCAAGAGGATTCACCCAGCAGAGCTGCATATAGCTCCTCCCCTCTACGTCACTCCCAGTCATTCGACCAAGGACCAACGAGAAAGGAAAAGCCAAGGGTGAAGTGGTGACTGGAGTATAAATTAAAAAATATCTACCTGCCTTAAAAACAGGGCGGGCCGTGGACTGATCACACTACAGAAGAAAGGAATTTATCAGGTAAGCATAAATTATGTTTTCTTCTGTTAAGTGTGATCAGTCCACGGGTCATCATTACTTCTGGGATACCAATACCAAAGCAAAAGTACACGGATGATGGGAGGGATAGGCAGGCTCTTTATACAGAAGGAACCACTGCCTGAAGAACCTTTCTCCCAAAAATAGCCTCTGATGAAGCAAAAGTGTCAAATTTGTAAAATTTGGAAAAAGTATGAAGCGAAGACCAAGTTGCAGCCTTGCAAATCTGTTCAACAGAGGCCTCATTCTTGAAGGCCCAAGTGGAAGCCACAGCTCTAGTAGAATGAGCTGTAATTCTTTCAGGAGGCTGCTGTCCAGCAGTCTCATAAGCTAAACGAATTATGCTACGAAGCCAAAAAGAAAGAGAGGTAGCGGAAGCTTTTTGACCTCTCCTCTGCCCAGAGTAAATGACAAACAGAGAAGACGTTTGTCGAAATTCCTTAGTTGCCTGTAAGTAAAATTTTAAAGCACGGACTACATCCAGGTTGTGCAGTAGACGTTCCTTCTTTGAAGAAGGATTTGGGCATAAAGAAGGAACAACAATCTCTTGATTGATATTCCTGTTAGTAACTACCTTAGGTAAGAACCCAGGTTTAGTACGCAGGACTACCTTATCCGAATGAAAAATCAAATAAGGAGAATCACAATGTAAGGCTGATAATTCAGAGACTCTTCGAGCCGAGGAAATAGCCATTAAAAATAGAACTTTCCAAGATAACAACTTTATATCAATGGAATGAAGGGGTTCAAACGGAACGCCCTGTAAAACATTAAGAACAAGGTTTAAACTCCATGGTGGAGCAACAGTTTTAAACACAGGCTTAATTCTGGCCAAAGCCTGACAAAAAGCCTGGACGTCAGGAACTTCTGACAGACGTTTGTGTAACAGAATGGACAGAGCTGAGATCTGTCCCTTTAATGAACTAGCAGATAAACCCTTTTCTAAACCTTCTTGTAGAAAAGACAATATCCTAGGTGTAGCGGAGAGCAATATTAAAATACTCCCAATAACCGGACGAAACACAGTTTGGGAGTCAATAACTCACGACCCAGCCAGTTTTCAGGTTTAAAACAGAATGAACTTTATTAAAAAGGCTATGCCTAGTATTTATGCAGGTCTGACCTCCCAGATGGGGGGTTGAAAAGAATGTTGTAGATTAGATGGATGGAACACGCCTTTTGACATGATACAATAGAATACCTTGCTCAAGCTGATAACAACTTAACCACAGGACACACACTTGGCTCTTCTTATCACTAAGGCGTCGTCTCTCTAGATGTGATTGAACAATGGAATGGTAATCACTAGCTTTAATGAAAGTACACAATAGCTGAGACTAGTAACCTTGTCGTTCAAGAATAGTCTTCTTAAAGCTAAACACATTTAACTCCTTCAGTACTGCCAGAAGGGTCTGTCACATCTACATAGCACACAATACAGCCTATAGACAGCCTTTCTTACATTATAGTCCAGAAGTGGCTAGGTTTGCCACAATGCTCCCCCAGAACCAAGCCGGCATACACAGTCTGATCCCAACGGATCGGCTTGGGGATGTCCGGGGAAGCACTCACAGATCACTTTTCAAGTTCAGTTTGTCTGGACAACCCGTCGGCGTTACCGTTTTGTTTCCCTGGGCGGTAATGGATGGTAAAGTCGAAGGGCTGCAGCGCCAAACTCCAGCGCAGCAGCCTGGCATTGTCCCCGGCCACACGGTTCAGCCACACCAACGGGTTGTGATCTGTGAGTAAGGAAAAAGGTTGTCCATACAGGTATGGCTGCAACTTTTTGAGGGCCCACACCACGGCCAGGCATTCTTTTTCGATGGCGGCGTAGCTTACTTCACGGGGCAACAACTTTCGGCTCAAGTAAGCTACGGGGTGTTCTCCGCCATCTGCTCCAACTTGGCTCAGCACTGCCCCCACTCCAAACATTGAAGCGTCTGTGTGAACAAGAAATCTTTTAGTTGGATCGGGTGCAGCAAGTACAGGCGCATTAGTTAGAGCCGTCTTTAGTTGTTGGAATGCCTGCTCACACTCTGGGGCCCAAGTAACTTGTCGGGGAAGGTTCTTACGTGTCAAGTCAGTCAGGGGTTTGGCTAGGGCACTATAATTGGGCACGAACTTTCTGTAGTACCCCGCCGTGCCTAAAAATGCCAGTACTTGGGTCTTGGTCCTAGGGGTGGGCCACTTAGCAACAGCTTCAATTTTGGCCGGTTCGGGTTTCTGGTGCCCGCTCCCCACCCGGTGGCCTAAATACTGCACTTCTGCCATCCCGATATGGCATTTACTAGGTTTCAGGGTCAGCCCTGCCTCCCCTATACGGTCAATAACTGCTCCTATATGCTGTAGGTGTTCTGCCCAGTTCTGGCTATATATGGCAATATCGTCCAGGTATGCGCAGGCATACTCCTGGAACCCGTCCAGTAGCCGATCTACCATCCTTTGAAAGGTCGCCGGAGCGTTCTTCATCCCGAAAGGCATGACCCGAAATTGGTATAGGCCAAACGGGGTGACAAACGCTGACTTGGGGACGGCGTCATCGGCTAGCGGGATTTGCCAGTATCCCTTGCATAAGTCTATGGTCGTAAGATACTGTCCCCTAGCCATTTTATCCAGCAACTCGTCTATCCGGGGCATCGGATAGGCATCAGACACCGTTTTGTCATTTAGCCTCCGGTAGTCAACACAGAAGCGTGTGGTGCCGTCTTTCTTGGGTACCAACACTACCGGGGATGCCCAGGGGCTGTCGGAAGGTTCGATAACCCCTAGTTGCAACATCTCGTCAATTTCTGCCTTCATGTGTGCCTTGACTGCTTCAGGGACACGATACGGGGTCTGCCGCATAGGTAGCTGCCCCGGGGTTTCAACTCGGTGAGTGGCCAGCGGGGTGTACCCAGGTAAGTGGGAGAAGATAGCCCCTTTAGCTACTATCAACTCCTGTACCTGGGCACGCTCCGAAGGGCTTAGCCGCTCCCCCAGCTGAACGCCCCTGGAGGGCTCTATCTGGTCCTCTGATTCTAATAGGTCAGGGAGAGGCAGATTCTCCTGATCCTCAGAGGCCGAGGCGCATATTGCCGCCACGTCCTCCATCCTCTCATGGTAGGGTTTGAGCATGTTCACATGAAGCATGCGTCGCTTCCCTACCCCTGAGCAGGGGCCAATCACATAGGTAGTGTCGCATCGCTGCTCTACGACCTGGTATGGGCCTTGCCAGACGGCCTGCAGCTTGTCGGTGCGTACAGGTTTTAAAATTAAAACTTTCTGCCCCACTTGAAAGCTGCGATCCCTGGCTCCCCTATCGTACCAGCGGCGCTGGCGTTGTTGAGCCGCCTGGAGGTTGGTACGTACAGCCTGGGTTAATGCCTCCAGTCGGTCCCTGAACTCCAGCACGTAAGATACAATGGGTTTACCATCGGGGCTACTCTCTCGCTCCCAATGCTCCCTAATGAGGTTTAATGGCCCCCGCACCCTTCTCCCAAATAGCAATTCGAAGGGGGAAAAACCTGTCGACTCTTGGGGTACCTCCCTATATGCGAAAAGCAGATGGGGTTGGTAGCGCTCCCAGTCCTTATGAGTCTCGCCAAATGTACGGAGCATCTGTTTTAAAGTCCCATTAAATCTCTCACATAACCCATTGGACTGGGGATGGTAGGCTGAGTTAATTATGGGTCTAACACCACATACCCTCCAAAGTTGTTGGGTCACCTCTGCGGTAAACTGGGTTCCCCTATCTGATATTATCTCCTGGGGGAACCCTACCCGGGAAAATATTTTTATTAAGGCTTCAGCTACCGTCTCTGCATGGATGTTGGAGAGCGCAATGGCCTCGGGGTACCTAGTGGCATAGTCCACTACGGTTAAAATGTACCTCTTCCCGGAGGGACTGGGCTTGGGTAGAGGCCCTACGATATCTACTGCTACCCTGCTAAAGGGTTCCTCAATAATGGGTAACGGGCATAATTTAGCCTTAGGGCGGTCACCTCGTTTGCCTACTCGTTGGCACACGTCACAGGAGGTGCAATATTGCCGTACATCTTTAGAGATCCCAGGCCAGAAAAAGGCGTGGGTCAATCTGTAGCGGGTGCGAGTCATTCCCAGGTGGCCTGACAGGGGAATGTCATGAGCTATCCTGAGCAGTTCCTGCCTATACTTCTGGGGTACTACCAGTTGCTTAGTGGTCACGGTGACTGCGCTGCCTACCCCCCGTTCGGCTATGCGGTACAATAACCCTTTCTCCCAGACGTACCGTTCCCCTTCTAACCCAGCCTGATCGGTGTTCCCTTTATCCCGGTATGCCTGCAGCGTGGGGTCAGCTTTCACCTCCGCCTCAAATTGGGTGGGGGTATCCCAAGTCATATGTGTCAAGGGGGTGTCATGGTCTCTTACCTGAGCCTCGTGGTGAGCTGGTGGGGCCGTAGTGCGTGCCTGCTGCCGGGTGGTTACTGGGTGGACCTCCTGATGTGGAGCCTGAGGTACAAAAGCAGAGGTCATCTGACCCAGGTCATTCCCCAGTACAACATCCGCTGGTAGGTTTTGCATTAAGCCCACTTCTACCATGCCCTCCCCTGCACCCCAATCCAAATGAATCTTAGCAGTGGGCAATCGGTATACTGCTCCCCCTGCCACTCGTACTGCCACGGATCCGCCCGTGTGTGCTGTATCTGGCACCAAATGGGGAGCTATCAGGGTTAAAGTAGCTCCCGAATCCCGAAGTCCCTGGACCTCCTTCCCCTCCACGGTCACCAGCTGACGGTGATGTTGCCGGTTATCGGTGGCTCGGACCGACATCACCTCATGCAGAATTCCCAGGGGTTCCCCGGCTGGGGTGCTCAACCCCTCATGAGCGGCTGGCTCCGTTTGGTAATGGTGAGCAGCCGCCCTTGGGGCCAGGTTCTGTCTGACCTGGTTCCAAGCTTGTCTGCTCCGATTTTGGGTGCACTCACGTGCCATATGTCCCCACTGCTTGCAGGTGTGGCATTGTATATTCGCCCGTCCATTGTATCATGAGGGGGGTGGTGGATTCCCTGGGGCTGGACGAAACGGTGCCGCTGTGGGGTTGTTAGACTGTAGAGGACTGGGCTGTCCTGTGGGTCGAGTGTACGTCTTAGGTAGTAGTCCATGGTGCCTCCTGGCGTCAAAATGCTGGTCTGCTAATCTGGCTGCTTCGGTTAACGTGAGGGGTTTTCGATCTCTCACCCATTCTTGGGCTTCTGGGGACAAGCCGTTAAAGAATTGCTCCAACAGCATCAGTTGTCGCAATTCTTCCATGGTGGTAGCTTGGCTGGCCTGTATCCACCCCTGAGATGCTTGATCCAGCTTGTGGGCCCACTCTGCATGGGAATCTCTTTCTGGCTTGCGCAGGCCTCTAAACTTGCGCCGGTATGCCTCTGGGGTAATGGCATATCTTTCCAAGATTGCGCTCTTCACTTTAGCGTAATCCTTGCTGTCCTCCCTGGGTACAGCGCGATACGCTTCCGCTGCCCTACCGGCTAGCTTGCCTGCTAGCACCGGCACCCATACGGACTGCTCCAACTCATGTAACTCGCACAGTCTCTCAAAATCCTGTAAATACCCATCGATCTCATCCTTCTCCTCACAAAACATTTTAAAGGCATGGTATGGGATTTTGGGTCTTACTGGGTTACTGAGTGCTTCCGAAATGGATTCTGCTCGGGAGGATGCATTCCGCGGACTGTGTGCCATCACGTACTCCTGCACATCTGCCATTACCACGGATAGCATGTCCCGTGGTACAGGTTGGGGTAAAAATTCCAGCCTGGTCCTCATTTCCCTCTGGTATAGGGTCTCCTCCATGGCTGCTGGAGGCGTAGCGCTGCGAGCTCTGTCTCCCTCCATCAGCTCTGCAATTAATATAGCCTTGGGTTTGCTGCTGGCTATCTTTCCCCTGGCTTCTAGCAGTTCCTTTAACGTTTGTCTCTTTAGCTTAGAATAATCCGTCTCCATTCACTTCGGTAGTCGGTTCTTTCACTGTATTCTGCTTGCCATTCCCTTTTCTTATTCGGCAGTTACAATTGCACGAATTGCGCTTTTCGGCTGTAAGGTCTGATCCCAACGCTTGCCACCAATTGTAGCGGAGAGCAATATTAAAATACTCCCAATAACCGGACGAAACACAGTTTGGGAGTCAATAACTCACGACCCAGCCAGTTTTCAGGTTTAAAACAGAATGAACTTTATTAAAAAGGCTATGCCTAGTATTTATGCAGGTCTGACCTCCCAGATGGGGGGTTGAAAAGAATGTTGTAGATTAGATGGATGGAACACGCCTTTTGACATGATACAATAGAATACCTTGCTCAAGCTGATAACAACTTAACCACAGGACACACACTTGGCTCTTCTTATCACTAAGGCGTCGTCTCTCTAGATGTGATTGAACAATGGAATGGTAATCACTAGCTTTAATGAAAGTACACAATAGCTGAGACTAGTAACCTTGTCGTTCAAGAATAGTCTTCTTAAAGCTAAACACATTTAACTCCTTCAGTACTGCCAGAAGGGTCTGTCACATCTACATAGCACACAATACAGCCTATAGACAACCTTTCTTACATTATAGTCCAGAAGTGGCTAGGTTTGCCACACTAGGAATCCTAACCTTACTCCAAGAGTAACCTTTGGATTCACACCAATATAGGTATTTACGCCATATCTTATGGTAAATCTTTCTGGTAACAGGTTTCCTAGCCTGTATTAAGGTATCAATAACTGACTCAGAAAATCCACGTCTTGATAAAATCAAGCGTTCAATTTCCAAGCAGTCAGCTTCAGAGAAGTTAGATTTTGATTTTTGAAGGGACCCTGTATCAGAAGGTCCTGTTTCAGAGGTAGAGACCAAGGTGGACAGGATGACATGTCCACCAGGTCTGCATACCAAGTCCTGCGTGGCCACGCAGCTGCTGTTAGAATCACTGATGCTCTCTCTTGTTTGATTCTGGCAATCAATCGAGGAAGCAACGGGAAGGGTGGAAACACGTAAGCCATCCTGAAGTCCCAAGGTGCTGTCAGAGCATCTATCAGGACTGCTCCTGGATCCCTGGATCTGGACCCGTAACGAGGAAGCTTGGCGTTCTGTCGAGACGCCATGAGATCTATCTCTGGTTTGCCCCAACGTCGAAGTATTTGGGCAAAGACCTCCGGATGAAGTTCCCACTCCCCCGGATGAAAAGTCTGACGACTTAAGAAATCCGCCTCCCAGTTCTCCACTCCCGGGATGTGGATTGCTGACAGGTGGCAAGAGTGAGACTCTGCCCAGCAAATTATCTTTGATACTTCCATCATAGCTAGGGAGCTTCTTGTCCCTCCCTGATGGTTGATGTAAGCTACAGTCGTGATGTTGTCCGACTGAAACCTGATGAACCCCCGAGTTGTCAACTGGGGCCAAGCCAGGAGGGCATTGAGAACTGCTCTCAATTCCAGAATGTTTATTGGCAGGAGACTCTCCTCCTGACTCCATTGTCCCTGAGCCTTCAGAGAATTCCAGACGGCACCCCAACCTAGAAGGCTGGCGTCTGTTGTTACAATTGTCCAGTCTGGTCTGCTGAATGGCATCCCCCTGGACAGATGTGGCCGAGAAAGCCACCATAGAAGAGAATTTCTGGTCTCTTGATCCAGATTCAGAGAAGGGGATAAGTCTGAGTAATCCCCATTCCACTGACTTAGCATGCACAGTTGCAGTGGTCTGAGGTGTAAGCGTGCAAAGGGTACTATGTCCATTGCCGCTACCATTAAGCCGATTACCTCCATGCATTGAGCCACTGACGGGTGTTGAATGGAATGAAGGGTGCGGCAAGCACTTTGAAGTCTTGTTAGCCTGTCCTCTGTCAGGTAAATCTTCATTTCTACAGAATCTATAAGAGTCCCCAGGAAGGGAACTCTTGTGAGTGGAACGAGTGAACTTTTCTTTTCGTTCACCTTCCATCCATGTGACCTTAGAAATGCCAGCACTAACTCTGTATGAGACTTGGCAGTTTGAAAGCTTGAAGCTTGTATCAGAATGTCGTCTAGGTATGGAGCTACCGAGATTCCCCGCGGTCTTAGTACCGCCAGAAGAGCACCCAGAACCTTTGTGAAGATTCTTGTAGCTGTAGCCAATCCGAATGGAAGAGCCACAAACTGGTAATGCCTGTCTAGGAAGGCAAACCTTAGGTACCGATAATGATCTTTGTGAATCGGTATGTGAAGGTAAGCATCTTTTAAATCTACAGTGGTCATGTATTGACCCTCTTGGATCATAGGTAAAATTGTCCGAATAGTCTCCATCTTGAACGATGGAACTCTTAGGAATTTGTTTAGGATCTTTAAGTCCAGGATTGGTCTGAAAGTTCCCTCTTTTTTGGGAACCACAAACAGATTTGAGTAAAACCCCTGTTCCGATCGTGGAACTGGATGGATTACTCCCATTAACAAGAGCTCTTGTACGCAGCGTAGAAACGCCTCTTTCTTTGTCTGGATTGTTGACAATCTTGACAGATGAAATCTCTCTCTTGGAGGAGAGTATTTGAAGTCCAGAAGGTATCCCTGAGATATTATCTCTAGCGCCCAGGGATCCTGAACATCTCTTGCCCAAGCCTGGGCGAAGAGAGAAAGTCTGCCCCCCACTAGATCCGATCCCGGATCGGGGGCCCTCAATTCATGCTGTTTTAGGGGCAGCAGCAGGTTTCCTAGTCTGCTTGCCCTTGTTCCAGGACTGGTTAGGTTTCCAGCCTTGTCTGTAGCGAGCAACAGCTCCTTCCTGTTTTGGTGCAGAGGAAGTTGATGCTGCTCCTGCTTTGAAATTACGAAAGGAACGAAAATTAGACTGTCTAGTCTTGGCTTTGGCTTTGTCCTGAGGCAGGGCATGGCCTTTACCTCCTGTAATGTCAGCGATAATCTCTTTCAACCCGGGCCCGAATAAGGTCTGCCCTTTGAAAGGTATATTAAGCAATTTAGACTTAGAAGTAACATCAGCTGACCAGGATTTTAGCCACAGCGCCCTGCGTGCCTGAATGGCGAATCCTGAATTCTTCGCCGTAAGTTTAGTAAGATGTACTACGGCCTCCGAAATGAATGAATTAGCTAGTTTAAGGACTCTAAGCCTGTCCGTAATGTCGTCCAGAGTAGCTGAACCAATGTTCTCTTCCAGAGACTCAATCCAGAATGCCGCTGCAGCCGTGATCGGCGCAATGCATGCAAGGGGTTGCAATATAAAACCTTGTTGAACAAACATTTTCTTAAGGTAACCCTCTAACTTTTTATCCATTGGATCTGAAAAAGCACAGCTATCCTCCACCGGGATAGTGGTACGCTTAGCTAAGGTAGAAACTGCTCCCTCCACCTTAGGGACCGTTTGCCATAAGTCCCTTGTGGTGGCGTCTATTGGAAACATTTTTCTAAATATCGGAGGGGGTGAGAACGGCACACCGGGTCTATCCCACTCCTTAGTAACAATTTCAGTAAGTCTCTTAGGTATAGGAAAAACCTCAGTACTCGTCGGTACCGCAAAATATTTATCCAACCTACACATTTTCTCTGGTATTGCAACTGTGTTACAATCATTCAGAGCCGCTAACACCTCCCCTAGTAAAACACGGAGGTTTTCCAGTTTAAATTTAAAATTTGAAATATCTGAATCCAGTCTGTTTGGATCAGAACCGTCACCCACAGAATGAAGTTCTCCGTCCTCATGTTCTGCCACCTGTGACGCAGTGTCTGACATGGCCCTAATATTATCAGCGCACTCTGTTCTCACCCCAGAGTGATCACGCTTACCTCTTAGTTCTGGTAATTTAGCCAAAACCTCAGTCATAACAGTAGCCATATCCTGTAATGTGATTTGTAATGGCCGCCCAGATGTACTCGGCGCTACAATATCACGCACCTCCCTCTGAGCGGGAGATGTAGGTACTGACACGTGAGGCGAGTTAGTCGGCATAACTCTCCCATCGTTGTTTGGTGAAATTTGTTCAATTTGTACAGATTGACTTTTATTTAAAGTAGCATCAATACAGTTAGTACATAAATTTCTATTGGGCTCCACTTTGGCATTGCAACAAATGACACAGGTATCATCCTCTGAATCAGACATGTTTAACACACTAGCAAATAAAATTGCAACTTGGAAATACAATTCAATTAGAATAATATTAAAATGTACTGTGCCTTTAAGAAGCACAGAAGATCTATGACAGTTGAAAATTAATAAATTGAAACAGTTATAGCCTCAATCCTTGTAAACAACACAACTTTAGCAAAGGTTTAATCCCATTAGCAAGGATAACAAATTCTGAAAGCAGGAAACAAATTACAGAATAAACGTTTTTTATCTCAGTCAAACTATAATTCTCACAGCTCTGCTGAGAGAAATTACCTCCCTCAAAATAAGTTTTGAAGACCCCTGAGCTCTGTAGAGATGAACCGGATCATGCAGGGAATACAATGAGTTGCTGACTGAAATATTTGATGCATAGTAAAAGCGCCAAAAAACGGCCCCTCCCCCTCACACACAGCAGTGAGGGAGAACAGAAACTGTCAGAAAAACAGATTAAGCAACTGCCAAGTGGAAAAATAGTGCCCAAACATTTATTCACACAGTACCTCAGCAAATGAAAACGATTTTACATTCCAGCAAAAACGTTAAACATAATCTCTAGTTATTAAACAGCTTTATGTATTTCTTACAGTGTAATTCTAGTGAAGTACCATTCCCCAGAATACTGAAGTGTAAAGTATACATACATGACATTATATCGGTATGGCAGGATTTTCTCATCAATTCCATTGTCAGAAAATAAAAACTGCTACATACCTCTATGCAGATTCATCTGCCCGCTGTCCCCTGATCTGAAGTTTACCTCACTCCTCAGATGGCCGAGAACAGCAATATGATCTTAACTACTCCGGCTAAAATCATAGCAAAACTCTGGTAGATTCTTCTTCAAACTCTGCCAGAGAGGTAATAACACACTCCGGTGCTATTTTAAAATAACAAACTTTTGATTGAAGATATAAAACTAAGTATAATCACCATAGTCCTCTCACACATCCTATCTAGTCGTTGGGTGCAAGAGAATGACTGGGAGTGACGTAGAGGGGAGGAGCTATATGCAGCTCTGCTGGGTGAATCCTCTTGCACTTCCTGTTGGGGAGGAGTAATATCCCAGAAGTAATGATGACCCGTGGACTGATCACACTTAACAGAAGAAAAACTTGATTCCAAGAGGTTTAAGGATTCAGTTGTTTCCTGCATTCCAATTTAAAGAACCATCATTAACTACTGAATGGGAGGAAGCACTCAGTGAGTGCTCAACAAAGTTGATGAAGATCCTAATAAAACATGACCAAATGGAATATGATAGATTTGAGACAATTATACAAGAACAAAATGATGTTTTAAAGAAATTTGAAAGCAACTCAAATTTTGAAAAAATGTACAAATTATATCAGAAAGAGCTGGATAATTATGAAGAAGAACTCAAAAACACGAAAATTGGAAAACTCAATAGGGACATCCAAGACTTCTCTAACCAGAAAGTATACAGATGGAGACAGAGGGGATTTTATAAAAATCCAAATAAAAATCCAAAAGTCAATATAGTCCAAAGTGACATTTCTGACACAGATGGAGATGAAGCTGAATCAGCAAATGAAGAAACACCAAGTACATCTACTATTACCCCAAATGCAAGAATGAACACCAGAAATAAAAGGAAACAGACTTTTTTAGAACAGGGAGAAGGGGGAGGCCAATCAGAAGGGGAGGGAGGTTCAAGCAAAAGAAGAACCAGAGATTACAACCACAAAGGAGCAGGACACAAGAACTGGAGAGAACCCAGGAGACCCCCGAGAGCGCCGAGCCCCTTCTCCAACATGGGGATGAAGCAATGAGAGTAATCAACCTATCAGAAAGATCGTTAAATAAAGAGCATATCTCCATTTTATCCAAGGGCTTATCCTTTTGCCCATCCCAGGATGTCAATAAATTTGAAATAATTAAGGACATTCAGCTATTTTTGAGGAAAATAGCACTGAAAAAGCATTTTAACAATGAACCCCCCACAGAAGGATGGAGTAGAGAAGAATTAGACAGCCTGAAAGATCTAGAAGACCTATTGGAAGAAAATACCAATCCATCTGAACAAAGATGGAGAACAAAAATGAAAAATAAATCTACCTATGTACCCAAAAGCATTCATGCAGCTCAAATACAGGTCTTTAATAACCTGGTATGTCAGGAAATTACTGAACTAAAACTTGACCCTAAGGTGCAAAATTTATCATATAAGGAGAGAATGGCACTAAGGGAAATTCAAAGCTGGGAAGATGTGGTGATTCGTAACTCCGATAAAGGAGGTAACATCGTGATATGGCCATTGAACATGTATCTGCGTGAAGTCAACAAACAACTGAATGACAAAAAATGCTATTCAAAACTATTATTTAACCCAATTAATGGATACCATCAGATATATAATTCCATGATCCATAAAGCATATCAGAACGCTATCATCACACCTAAAGAAAGAACATTTCTGAATGTACCAAATCCAAAAGTTGCCACGCTATATCTCATCCCAAAAGTTCACAAAAACCTAGTAAGCCCTCCTGGAAGACCTATCTTGTCTGGCATAGGATGCCTTACGGAAAAAGCGAGCCAGTATATCGATTATAGATTACGGTCCTTTGTACATGAGTTACCTTCATACGTACAGGATACGATGGAGGTTCTGCAAAAACTAGACAGTGTATACATTGAGAAAAATACATGGCTTGTGACTTCAGACGTAGAGGCGTTATACACCTCTATTGACCATGACAAAGGAATTCAAGCAGTAAGATATTTTCTAAACCAAAAATCTGAAGAGAATGAGAATCATAATCAATTTGTTATAAAGCTGTTAAAATTTGTCTTGCAATACAACTTTTTCACCTTTGACAATAATTTTTACTTACAAACTCGGGGAACTGCGATGGGGACATCATGTGTCCCCACATATGCAAATCTGTTTATGGGATGGTGGGAGGCTGAATATGTATTCACGGAGAACAACTCGAAGTACACAGAGTATATACCTCTATGGCTCAGATTTATAGATGATATTCTGTTTATATGGGAAGGGCCATATGATATCCTACTCGAATTCTTAAACATACTGAACTCGAATGATTTAAATATCAAGCTAACCACTGAAGCCAGTCAAACAGAAATTGCATTCCTTGATCTAAAAATCAAAAAAGAGGAAGATGGAAGAATAACAACTGACCTCTTCAGGAAGAAAACGGCAACCAATAGCTTGTTGCATAAAGCAAGTGCCCATGCACCAGGAACAATACGGGGATTACCAACTGGTGAATTTTTGAGAACTAGAAGAAACTGCACAGACCTGAGCACATTTAAAATCCGAGCAAAAGAACTGGAGGAAAGGTTAATCAAGAGAGGATACAGCAAGACAAGCATAAAAAAGGCAAAAAATAAGGCTATGAGAATTAATCGAAAAGAACTACTAACAAAAAAGTGTAAAAAACAGGACCACAAAACGAGATTGATTTTAACATACTCTTCACAAATGACTCAAATCAAAAGTGTCATTAATAAACACTGGCACGTTTTAACCTCTGATCCAATATTAAAAGCCCAGCTAGGAGAAAAACCTGAGATAGGATATAGACGATCAAGAAACATGAAAGACTTATTAACTAAGAGTCACTATACAAGGAAGAAAACTATGACATCATTTACCCCTGGGTCCTTCAAGTGTGGTACTTGTTCTACATGTCATTACATCAAGAAGACAAGTACGATCACCGACAGATTTGGATTCACTCACCGTATAAACAACTACATCAGTTGCAATACACAAGGGGTGATCTATGTACTACAATGCTCGTGCCACTTGTACTATGTGGGCATGACCACACGTATGCTGAGAGTGAGATTAATGGAACATTTAAGAAATATCAGAAATGCCAAGAAAGATGTGGAGGATGGTAAAACCATAACAAGCGTGGCGTTCCATTTTTTACACAAACATAATTCAGATACCAGAAACTTGCAATGTTGGGGAATAGAACAGATAAAATTAGGAATTAGAGGGGGAGACCTTGAGAAATCCCTATTAAGAGCAGAGAGTAAATGGATATATTTACTAAACACAGTACACCCCAATGGTATAAATGAAAACAACAACTATTATGTGTTTTTATAAACATCAGAATAACAAGAAAAATGTAAATAAGGGGGACATGAGATTGAAAACAGAAAATAACAATAAGGATAGGGAATCTGAAATAGGAACTTGTAGTGGAAATCTGAGAATAATTTAAAAGAACTGATTAACACCAGCAACCATTCACACAATAATGACCATTTCAACACACATCAAGATCACCTAAACCAAAGACACATTCACATTGCAGAAACAGAGAAACTAGTTTTAACTTTACAAGCACTTATAGTTTGTAGCACCCCCCTTTTTTTAAATGTCAAGCAAGTGTTATTAATAAGATATTAGGAAGTCAGATACGAATTGTGAAAATCACTATCACTAATGTATATGGACATATAAAATCAAGATATATATGGATATACAAAAGTTCTGGAGTTAGGATTAAAAATGGGGGTCATTTGAGGCAAGGACCCCAAGGAAGATCTAGAAATAGAACAGAAAATAAAAATTGCAAACTTGAGTAAATAAATAAATGAACCATACAAATAGGTACAAGATATGCAAAAAAACAGTAAGACAGATGTTATGAATAACCATAACAGTAGGAACTTGTAAGAATTATAATCCACTAAAATATATATAAAAATTACAAAAAATAAAGAATGATGATATATGAAAAATTACACAAGTAAATATTTGGCAATAGAGATTTTCTTAAGGAATTATGAAACAAATAGAATTAATTCGAACTTCTTTAGAACTTCACAATAAATTATGAAGTTTTTCTAATATATTCTTTTCACAATTATCACGAATTTATAGAGTTTTAATTTCTTCATTTAGTATAGAACTTTAATATGACGTAGGTCAAAGCACAATGTAACTTAGAATTCAAGTTTTTATTTTTCATCACTCAACACTTCCCTTTGAATGAAACACTCCTTCACACACCCTTAGTCTAAATCACATCCTTTGTAGAAGCACAAAAGAACATCACTCGATAAAGTGAGCACCATCACGTTTTCATATAAACACCAAACACTGATTCAAAATCATATCACAGGATTGTGCACATAATGGTTCATGTCTAAAACATATGGTTTTAGGACCAAGTAATATTATTTAGAAAGCATATCATAAACTATACGCTACAAAACGTATCAATCTTAGGTAAGAGCAATTGATTCCTATTTTTCCCTAAATTCAAACCTCAATCCCATCATATGCAGGAAAATCCCACTTTCCGCTCAATCTTGATACTGTAATGTACATCATGAAAATATACCAGTAAAATAGTGAAGTTTCAGGTAATTGGAGATAATAATCCACCTTAACAATACGGAGGAAAAATGATGCAGGAAAATCTCACTTTCCGCTCAATCTTGATACTGTAATGTACATGAAAATATACCAGTAATATAGTTAAGTTTCAGGTAATTGGATATAATAATCCACCTTAACAATACGGAGGAAAAATTATGTAGTCCTCCTTAAGAATCCCAAAAGTATTCACGGAACTAATCGAGTCCCGATTGGCTGTAACCATGACAACACAACCAATCAGAAAGTAGTAGGGGCGGGATATCCGGCTCAAATGCGTATAAATAGGTTGAACCACGGCGGCCCGCCGCCTTTGATAAAGCCTAAACAGGCGAAACGCGTCAGGGGGGTTGTGTGGGACAATGGGGTCCCTCAATTGTTATGTTTTTTAAAAAAACTCTAACCTAGCTAAGTGTACTAAACACTAGTACTTAATAATGGTTGACGGTAATACCGGCAAATAGCGGAGAGCTGTGAGGGGATATAGGAGCCAAGCATAAAGGCTCAGCCTGATAAACCAATGCGCTGACGATAGCGATAAAACACAGCACAGTTTGTTATAACTAATTGAAGCGAGCTAAAGATTTAATTATAGAACGAAAGTACAAACATATAGCTCGCAGCTTCAATTAAATACAGAGATAGACAAACTATGTATATAAAGAGTGATAAACTCGACTGAAACTACTTTATACAAGCCAAACAGTAGAAACAAAAGTGTTCAAAAATACTCAAATATATATGCTTTTGGAAATATAGATAGCTGTATATATATTTTATAATTCAGTATGAAAGAAAAATGAATGAGGTGTGTATGAATTGAGTGCATGATACGTTGTAACTAAATATAGAATCACGGTTATAAGAGTAAGAACAGTATCGGTTATTCTGTGGATATTAGAACAGATCACTTAGCAATATTATTGCCTACCAAATCATTGTTGAGAAAGGTTGATATTATACAACAGAATTGGCGCATAATGAGGACAGTTATTGATACTGTTCAAATAACATTTACAGTTTACAATTTTATCTTAACAATCAAATTGATTAAGAGTCAACCCAAAAAGAACAGATTTGCCAAATAAATCACATACAAGAACAATATATACAGCCAATACGAGAATTGGAACTACTGGATGTAGGACGAATAATAAATACATAAGATTAAGTGGTTCAAGCAATACAAATATAGAATGATGTGCACACTAATGAGGGTATAGTAAGCTCAGCAGCTGATGTTATGAGTGATTCATAATCACAGGAGCCCATGCCAAAATAACGACAGTTGTGACCACATAATGCAGAGCTGTATGATTACCTCAGAATATAAATTATAATTGCACATATCCCATAAAGCAACCACAACCTAGGTTGGATATAAGCTTTATTAATATTCAATCACAATCAGAAGTATACCTTTAATTAGCCATTGGCACATTCTACAGTCCAATAGTCAAGGAAGCATATCATATAATGTTTGGTAATAAATGACGTCAGCCAGAATTATTTAAATAAGAGCACATATATCCACTCAACCATATTGGTACCCTAGAGACCAGACAACATATTAATTTACTCTCCAGGTAAGGTGTGAATTAAGTAACAAAATCACACTTACCAAGGTATAGAGCAACCCAGACCAATAGTACCATTTACACTGAGAGACTAGATAATAATAATGGTTACAAGGCCATACTGATTGATAATAGTGCTCTCAAGATACAGCTACCAAGGTTAGACTACAATTTTAAATGTGTGTGTTTACCCATGTTTTAAATAAACAATAAAAGTTAAATTTTAAATTCTCTTTTTTTTGCCTCTACCAAATAAGTCTGGGCATAGAGTGCTATTAGAGCATTATTCTTTCAGGGATCCTCAATCCCATTTGTTTGCTAAAATATATATGTATGTGTTAATATGTGTATATAGACATACAAACACATAAATAAATATATATGTACATGCTTATATACATATATATGTATGTGTTAATATGTGTATATAGACATACAAACACATAAATATATATGTACATGCTTATATACATATATATGTATGTGTTAATATGTGTATATAGACATACAAACACATAAATATATATGTACATGCTTATATACATATATATGTATGTGTTAATATGTGTATATAGACATACAAACACATAAATATATATGTACATGCTTATATACATATATATGTATGTGTTAATATGTGTATATAGACATACAAACACATAAATAAATATACATGTACATGCTTATATACATATATATTTATGTGTTAATATGTGTATATAGACATACAAACACATAAATAAATATATATGTACAGGCTTATATACATATATATTTATGTGTTAATATGTGTATATAGACATACAAACACATAAATAAATATATATGTACATGCTTATATACATATATATTTATGTGTTAATATGTGTATATAGACATACAAACACATAAATAAATATATATGTACATGCTTATATACATATATATGTATGTGTTAATATGTGTATATAGACATACAAACACATAAATAAATATATATGTACATGCTTATATACATATATATGTATGTGTTAATATGTGTATATAGACATACAAACACATAAATAAATATATATGTACATGCTTATATACATATATATGTATGTGTTAATATGTGTATATAGACATACAAACACATAAATATATATGTACATGCTTATATACATATATATGTATGTGTTAATATGTGTATATAGACATACAAACACATAAATAAATATATATGTACAGGCTTATATACATATATATTTATGTGTTAATATGTGTATATAGACATACAAACACATAAATAAATATATATGTACATGCTTATATACATATATATGTATGTGTTAATATGTGTATATAGACATACAAACACATAAATAAATATATATATATGTACATGCTTATATACATATATATTTATGTGTTAATATGTGTATATAGACATACAAACACATAAATAAATATATATGTACAGGCTTATATACATATATATTTATGTGTTAATATGTGTATATAGACATACAAACACAAATAAATATATATGTACATGCTTATATACATATATATTTATGTGTTAATATGTGTATATAGACATACAAACACATAAATAAATATATATGTACATGCTTATATACATATATATGTATGTGTTAATATGTGTATATAGATATACAAACACACAAATAAATATATATGTACATGCTTATATACATATATTTATATGTTAATATGTGTAAATAGACATACAAACACATAAATACATATATATGTACAGGCTTATATACATATATATTTATGTGTTAATATGTGTATATAGACATACAAACACATAAATACGTACAGGCTTATATACATATATATTTATGTGTTAATATGTGTATATAGACATACAAACACATAAATAAATATATATGTACATGCTTATATATATATATATTTATGTGTTAATATGTGTATATAGACATACAAACACATAAATAGATAACAGAATTTATGTTTACCTGATAAATTACTTTCTCCAACGGTGTGTCCGGTCCACGGCGTCATCCTTACTTGTGGGATATTCTCTTCCCCAACAGGAAATGGCAAAGAGTCCCAGCAAAGCTGGTCACATGATCCCTCCTAGGCTCCGCCCACCCCAGTCATTCGACCGACGGACAGGAGGAAATATATATAGGAGAAATCATATGATACCGTGGTGACTGTAGTTAGAGAAAATAATTCATCAGACCTGATTAAAAAAACCAGGGCGGGCCGTGGACCGGACACACCGTTGGAGAAAGTAATTTGTCAGGTAAACATAAATTCTGTTTTCTCCAACATAGGTGTGTCCGGTCCACGGCGTCATCCTTACTTGTGGGAACCAATACCAAAGCTTTAGGACACGGATGAAGGGAGGGAGCAAATCAGGTCACCTAAACGGAAGGCACCACAGCTTGCAAAACCTTTCTCCCAAAAATAGCCTCCGAAGAAGCAAAAGTATCAAATTTGTAAAATTTGGCAAAAGTGTGCAGTGAAGACCAAGTCGCTGCCTTACATATCTGGTCAACAGAAGCCTCGTTCTTGAAGGCCCATGTGGAAGCCACAGCCCTAGTGGAGTGAGCTGTGATTCTTTCAGGAGGCTGCCGTCCGGCAGTCTCATAAGCCAATCGGATAATGCTTTTAAGCCAAAAGGAAAGATAGGTAGAAGTCGCTTTTTGACCTCTCCTTTTACCAGAATAAACAACAAACAAGGAAGATGTTTGTCTGAAATCTTTAGTAGCCTCTAAATAGAATTTTAGAGCACGGACTACGTCCAAATTGTGTAACAAACGTTCCTTCTTTGAAACTGGATTCGGACACAAAGAAGGTACAACTATCTCCTGGTTAATATTTTTGTTGGAAACAACTTTCGGAAGAAAACCAGGCTTAGTACGCAAAACCACCTTATCTACATGGAACACCAGATAGGGCGGAGAACACTGCAGAGCAGATAACTCTGAAACTCTTCTAGCAGAAGAAATTGCAACCAAAAACAAAACTTTCCAAGATAATAACTTAATATCTACGGAATGTAAGGGTTCAAACGGAACCCCTTGAAGAACTGAAAGAACTAGATTTAGACTCCAGGGAGGAGTCAAAGGTCTGTAAACAGGCTTGATTCTAACCAGAGCCTGAACAAATGCTTGAACATCTGGCACAGCTGCCAGCCTTTTATGAAGTAAAACAGATAAAGCAGAGATCTGTCCCTTCAGAGAACTTGCAGATAATCCTTTCTCCAAACCTTCTTGTAGAAAGGATAGAATCTTAGGAATTTTTATCTTGTTCCATGGGAATCCTTTAGATTCACACCAACAGATATATTTTTTCCATATTTTATGGTAAATTTTTCTAGTTACAGGCTTTCTAGCCTGAATCAGAGTATCTATTACAGAATCTGAAAACCCACGCTTTGATAAAATCAAGCGTTCAATCTCCAAGCCGTCAGCTGGAGGGAAACCAGATTCGGATGTTCGAATGGACCTTGAACAAGAAGGTCCTGTCTCAAAGGTAGCTTCCATGGTGGAGCCGATGACATATTCACCAGGTCTGCATACCAAGTCCTGCGTGGCCACGCAGGAGCAATCAAGATCACCGAAGCCCTCTCCTGATTGATCCTGGCTACCAGCCTGGGAATGAGAGGAAACGTTGGAATACATAAGCTAGGTTGAAGGTCCAAGGTGCTACTAGTGCATCTACTAGAGTCGCCTTGGGATCCCTGGATCTGGACCCGTAGCAAGGAACCTTGAAGTTCTGATGAGACGCCATCAGATCCATGTCTGGAATGCCCCATAATTGAGTTATTTGGGCAAAGATTTCCGGATGGAGTTCCCACTCCCCCGGATGGAATGTCTGACGACTCAGAAAATCCGCTTCCCAATTTTCCACTCCTGGGATGTGGATTGCAGACAAGTGGCAGGAATGATCCTCCGCCCATTGAATTATTTTGGTCACTTCTTCCATCGCCAGGGAACTCCTTGTTCCCCCCTGATGATTGATATATGCAACAGTCGTCATGTTGTCTGATTGAAACCTTATGAATTTGGCCTTTGCTAGTTGAGGCCAAGCTTTGAGAGCATTGAATATCGCTCTCAGTTCCAGAATGTTTATCGGGAGAAGAGATTCTTCCCGAGACCATAGACCCTGAGCTTTCAGGGGTTCCCAGACCGCGCCCCAGCCCACCAGGCTGGCGTCGGTCGAGACAATGACCCACTCTGGTCTGCGGAAGCTCATTCCCTGTGACAGATTGTCCAGGGTCAGCCACCAACGGAGTGAATCTCTGGTCTTTTGATCTACTTGAATCGTCGGAGACAAGTCTGTATAATCCCCATTCCACTGTCTGAGCATGCACAGTTGTAATGGTCTTAGATGAATTCGTGCAAAAGGAACTATGTCCATTGCTGCAACCATCAATCCTATTACTTCCATGCACTGCGCTATGGAAGGACGAAGAACAGAATGAAGAACTTGACAAGAGCTTAGAATTTTTGATTTTCTGACCTCTGTCAGAAAAATCCTCATTTCTAAGGAATCTATTATTGTTCCCAAGAAGGGAACTCTTGTTGACGGGGACAGAGAACTTTTTTCTTTGTTCACCTTCCATCCGTGAGATCTGAGAAAGGCTAGGACAATGTCCGTATGAGCCTTTGCTTTTGACAGAGACGACGCTTGAATCAGGATGTCGTCCAAGTAAGGTACTACTGCAATGCCCCTTGGTCTTAGAACCGCTAGAAGGGACCCTAGTACCTTTGTGAAAATCCTTGGAGCAGTGGCTAATCCGAATGGAAGTGCCACAAACTGGTAATGCTTGTCCAGAAAAGCGAACCTTAGGAACTGATGATGTTCCTTGTGGATAGGAATATGTAGGTACGCATCCTTTAAATCCACGGTAGTCATAAATTGATTTTCCTGGATAGTAGGTAGGATCGTTCGAATAGTTTCCATTTTGAACGATGGAACCTTGAGAAATTTGTTTAGGATCTTGAGATCCAAAATTGGTCTGAATGTTCCCTCTTTTTTGGGAACTATGAACAGGTTGGAATAAAAACCCATCCCTTGTTCTCTTATTGGAACTGGATGAATCACTCCCATCTTTAACAGGTCTTCTACACAATGTAAGAATGCCTGTCTTTTTATTTGGTTTGAAGATAATGGAGACCTGTGGAACCTTCCCCTTGGGGGTAGTTCCTTGAATTCCAGGAGATAACCTTGAGAAACTATTTCTAGCGCCCAAGGATCCTGAACATCTCTTGCCCAAGCCTGAGCAAAGAGAGAAAGTCTGCCCCCCACCAGATCCGGTCCCGGATCGGGGGCCATCCCTTCATGCTGTTTTGGTAGCAGTGGTAGGCTTCTTGGCCTGCTTACCCTTGTTCCAGCCCTGCATTGGTCTCCAGGCTGGTTTGGGTTGTGAAGTATTACCCTCTTGCTTAGAGGATGTAGAATTAGAGGCTGGTCCGTTTCTGCGAAAGGGACGAAAATTAGGCTTATTTTTAACCTTAAAAGACCTATCCTGTGGGAGGGCGTGGCCCTTTCCCCCAGTGATGTCTGAAATAATCTCTTTCAAATCAGGTCCAAATAATGTTTTACCCTTGAAAGGGATGTTAAGCAATTTTGTCTTGGAAGACACATCCGCTGACCAAGACTTTAGCCAAAGCGCTCTGCGCGCCACGATAGCAAACCCTGAATTTTTCGCCGCTAATCTAGCTAATTGCAAAGCGGCATCTAAAATAAAAGAGTTAGCCAATTTAAGTGCTTGAACTCTGTCCATAACCTCCTCATACGAAGATTCTTTATTGAGCGACTTTTCTAGTTCCTCGAACCAGAAACACGCTGCCGTAGTGACAGGAACAATGCATGAAATTGGTTGTAGAAGGTAACCTTGCTGAACAAAAATCTTTTTAAGCAAACCCTCTAATTTTTTATCCATAGGATCTTTGAAAGCACAACTATCTTCGATAGGAATAGTAGTGCGTTTGTTTAGAGTAGAAACCGCCCCCTCGACCTTGGGGACTGTCTGCCATAAGTCCTTTCTGGGGTCGACTATAGGAAATAATTTCTTAAATATAGGGGGGGGGACAAAAGGTATGCCGGGCCTTTCCCACTCTTTATTTACTATGTCCGCCACCCGCTTGGGTATAGGAAAAGCGTCGGGGGGCACCGGAAACCTCTAGGAACTTGTCCATCTTACATAATTTCTCTGGAATGACCAAATTGTCACAATCATCCAGAGTAGATAATACCTCCTTAAGCAGTGCGCAGAGATGTTCTAATTTAAATTTAAATGTCACAACATCAGGTTCAGCTTGTTGAGAAATTTTTCCTGAATCTGAAATTTCTCCCTCAGACAAAACCTCCCTCATGGCCCCTTCAGATTGGTGTGAGGGTATGTCAGAACAGTTATCATCAGCGTCCTCTTGCTCTTCAGTGTTTAAAACAGAGCAATCGCGCTTTCTCTGATAAGTAGGCATTTCGGATAAAATGTTTGCTATAGAGTTATCCATTACAGCCGTTAATTGTTGCATGGTAATAAGAATTGGCGCACTAGATGTACTAGGGGCCTCTTGTGTGGGCAAAACTGGTGTAGACACAGAAGGGGATGATGTAGTATCATGTTTACTCCCCTCATTTGAGGAATCATCTTGGGCAATATCATTATCTGTGGCATTGCTGTCCCTACTTTGTTTGGACACTATGGCACAATTATCACATAAATTTAAATGGGGAGACACCTTGGCTTTCATACATATAGAACATAGCTTATCTGATGGTACAGACATGTTAAACAGGCTTAAACTTGTCAACAAAGCACAAAAAACGTTTTAAAATAAAACCGTTACTGTCACTTTAAATTTCAAACTGAAAACACTTTATTACTGAATATGTGAAAAAGTATGAAGGAATTGTTCAAAATTCACCAAAATTTCACCACAGTGTCTTAAAGCATTAAAAGTATTGCACACCAAATTTCAGAGCTTTAACCCTTAAAATAACGGAACCGGAGCCGTTTTTACATTTAACCCCTATACAGTCCCAGCTATATGCTTTGCTGAGACCCAACCAAGCCCAGAGGGGAATACGATACCAAATGATGCCTTCTATAAGCTTTTTCAGTGATTGTTAGCTCCTCACACATGCATCTGCATGCCTTGCTCTCCAAAAACAACTGCGCATTAGTGGCGCGAAAATGAGGCTCTGTCTATAACTAGAAAAGGCCCCCATCTGAAAAAGGTGTCCAACACAGTGCCTGCCGTTTTTCTAAACAATCCCCAAGATTATAATAACCATTAATAGTAAGAATCTGCAAAATATGCCTAGCAAAGCAATCGTTTTAGCCCAGAAAAATGTCTACCAGTTTTTTAAGCCCTTATGAAGCCTTTTATTCTTTTATTTAACTAAGAAAATGGCTTACCGGTCCCCATAAGGGGAAATGACAGCCTTCCAGCATTACATAGTCTTGTTAGAAATATGGCCAGTCATACCTTAAGCAGAAAAGTCTGCCAACTGTTTCCCCCAACTGAAGTTACTTCATCTCAACAGTCCTGTGTGGAAACAGCAATCGATTTTAGTAACTTCTGCTAAAATCATCTTCCTCTTACAAACAGAAATCTTCATCTTTTTTCTGTTTCAGAGTAAATAGTACATACCAGCACTATTTTAAAATAACAAACACTTGATTGAAGAATAAAAACTACATTTAAACACCAAAAAACTCTTAACCATCTCCGTGGAGATGTTGCCTGTGCAACGGCAAAGAGAATGACTGGGGTGGGCGGAGCCTAGGAGGGATCATGTGACCAGCTTTGCTGGGACTCTTTGCCATTTCCTGTTGGGGAAGAGAATATCCCCAAGGATGACGCCGTGGACCGGACACACCTATGTTGGAGAAATATATGTACATGCTTATATACATATATATGTATGTGTTAATATGTGTATATAGACATACAAACACATAAATAAATATATATGTACAGGCTTATATATATATATTTATGTGTTAATATGTGTATATAGACATACAAACACATAAATAAATATATATGTACATGCTTTTATATATATATATATATATATATATATATTTTTATGTGTTAATATGTGTATATAGACATACAAACACATAAATAAATATATATGTACATGCTTATATACATATATATGTATGTGTTAATATGTGTATATAGACATACAAACACATAAATAAATATATATGTACATGCTTATATACATATATATTTATGTGTTAATATGTGTATATAGACATACAAACACATAAATACGTACAGGCTTATATACATATATATTTATGTGTTAATATGTGTATATAGACAAACAAACACATAAATAAATATATATGTTCAGGCTTATATACATATATATTTATGTGTTAATATGTGTATATAGACATACAAACACATAAATAAATATATATGTACACGCTTATATACATATATATTTATGTGTTAATATGTGTATATAGATATACAAACACATAAATACATATATATGTACAGGCTTATATACATATATATTTATGTGTTAATATGTGTATATAGACATACAAACACATAAATAAATATATATGTACATGCTTATATATATATATATATATATATATATATATTTATGTGTTAATATGTGTATATAGACATACAAACACATAAATAAATATATATGTACATGCTTATATACATATATATGTATGTGTTAATATGTGTATATAGACATACAAACACATAAATAAATATATATGTACATGTTTATATACATATATATGTATGTGTTCATATGTGTATATAGACATACAAACACATAAATAAATATATATGTACATGCTTATATACATATATATGTATGTGTTAATATGTGTATATAGACATACAAACACATAAATAAATATATATGTGCATGCTTATATACATATATATGTATGTGTTAATATGTGTATATAGACATACAAACACATAAATAAATATATATGTACATGCTTATATACATATATATGTATGTGTTAATATGTGTATATAGACATACAAACACATAAATAAATATATATGTACATGCTTATATACATATATATGTATGTGTTCATATGTGTATATAGACATACAAACACATAAATAAATATATATGTACATGCTTATATACATATATATGTATGTGTTAATATGTGTATATAGACATACAAACACATAAATAAATATATATGTGCATGCTTATATACATATATATGTATGTGTTAATATGTGTATATAGACATACAAACACATAAATAAATATATATGTACATGCTTATATACATATATATGTATGTGTTAATATGTGTATATAGATATACAAACACATAAATAAATATATATGTACATGCTTATATATATATATATATATATATATATATATATTTATGTGTTAATATGTGTATATAGACATACAAACACATAAATAAATATATATGTACATGCTTATATACATATATATGTATGTGTTAATATGTGTATATAGACATACAAACACATAAATAAATATATATGTACATGCTTATATACATATATATGTATGTGTTAATATGTGTATATAGACATACAAACACATAAATAAATATATATGTACATGCTTATATACATATATATGTATGTGTTCATATGTGTATATAGACATACAAACACATAAATAAATATATATGTACATGCTTATATACATATATATGTATGTGTTAATATGTGTATATAGACATACAAACACATAAATAAATATATATGTGCATGCTTATATACATATATATGTATGTGTTAATATGTGTATATAGACATACAAACACATAAATAAATATATATGTACATGCTTATATACATATATATGTATGTGTTAATATGTGTATATAGATATACAAACACATAAATAAATATACATGTACATGCTTATATATATACATATATATTTATGTGTTAATATGTGTATATAGATATACAAACACATAAATAAATATATATGTACAGGCTTATATACATATATATTTATGTGTTAATATGTGTATATAGACATACAAACACATAAATAAATATATATGTACATGCTTATATACATATATATTTATGTGTTAATATGTGTATATAGACATACAAACACATAAATACATATATGTACAGGCTTATATACATATATATTTATGTGTTAATATGTGTATATAGACATACAAACACATAAATAAATATATATGTACATGCTTATATACATATATATGTATGTGTTAATATGTGTATATAGACATACAAACACATAAATACATATATGTACAGGCTTATATACATATATATTTATGTGTTAATATGTGTATATAGACATACAAACACATAAATACGTACAGGCTTATATACATATATATTTATGTGTTAATATGTGTATATAGACATACAAACACATAAATAAATATATATGTACAGGCTTATATACATATATATTTATGTGTTAATATGTGTATATAGACATACAAACACATAAATACGTACAGGCTTATATACATATATATTTATGTGTTAATATGTGTATATAGACATACAAACACATAAATACGTACAGGCTTATATACATATATATTTATGTGTTAATATGTGTATATAGACATACAAACACATAAATACGTACAGGCTTATATACATATATATTTATGTGTTAATATGTGTATATAGACATACAAACACATAAATAAATATATATGTACAGGCTTATATACATATATATTTATGTGTTAATATGTGTATATAGACATACAAACACATAAATAAATATATATGTACAGGCTTATGTACATATATATTTATGTGTTAATATGTGTATATAGATATACAAACACATAAATAAATATACATGTACATGTACATGCTTATATACATATATATTTATGTGTTAATATGTGTATATAGACATACAAACACATAAATATATATATGTACAGGCTTATATACATATATATTTATGTGTTAATATGTGTATATAGACATACAAACACATAAATACATATATGTACATGCTTATATACATATATATTTATGTGTTAATATGTGTATATAGACATACAAACACATAAATACATATATGTACATGCTTATATACATATATATTTATGTGTTAATATGTGTATATAGACATACAAATACATATATATGTACATGCTTATATACATATATATTTATGTGTTAATATGTGTATATAGACATACAAACACATAAATAAATATATATGTACATGCTTATATACATATATATTTATGTGTTAATATGTGTATATAGACATACAAACACATAAATACATATATATGTACAGGCTTATATACATATATATTTATGTGTTAATATGTGTATATAGACATACAAACACATAAATACGTACAGGCTTATATACATATATATTTATGTGTTAATATGTGTATATAGACATACAAACACATAAATACGTACAGGCTTATATACATATATATTTATGTGTTAATATGTGTATATAGACATACAAACACATAAATAAATATATATGTACAGGCTTATATACATATATATTTATGTGTTAATATGTGTATATAGACATACAAACACATAAATAAATATATATGTACAGGCTTATGTACATATATATTTATGTGTTAATATGTGTATATAGATATACAAACACATAAATAAATATACATGTACATGCTTATATACATATATATTTATGTGTTAATATGTGTATATAGACATACAAACACATAAATATATATATATGTACAGGCTTATATACATATATATTTATGTATTAATATGTGTATATAGACATACAAACACATAAATACATATATGTACATGCTTATATACATATATATTTATGTGTTAATATGTGTATATAGACATACAAACACATAAATACATATATGTACATGCTTATATACATATATATTTATGTGTTAATATGTGTATATAGACATACAAATACATATATATGTACATGCTTATATACATATATATTTATGTGTTAATATGTGTATATAGACATACAAACACATAAATAAATATATATGTACATGCTTATATACATATATATTTATGTGTTAATATGTGTATATAGACATACAAACACATAAATACATATATATGTACAGGCTTATATACATATATATTTATGTGTTAATATGTGTATATAGACATACAAACACATAAATAAATATATATGTACATGCTTATATATATATATATATATATATATATATATTTATGTGTTAATATGTGTATATAGACATACAAACACATAAATACATATATATGTACAGGCTTATATACATATATATTTATGTGTTAATATGTGTATATAGACATACAAACACATAAATAAATATATATGTACATGCTTATATACATATATATTTACGTGTTAATATGTGTATATAGACATACAAACACATAAATAAATATATATGTACATGCTTATATATATATTTATGTGTTAATATGTGTATATAGACATACAAACACATAAATACATATATATGTACAGGCTTATATACATATATATTTATGTGTTAATATGTGTATATAGACATACAAACACATAAATAAATATATATGTACATGCTTATATACATATATATTTATGTGTTAATATGTGTATATAGACATACAAACACATAAATATATATATATGTACATGCTTATATACATATATATTTATGTGTTAATATGTGTATATAGACATACAAACACATAAATAAATATATATGTACAGGCTTATGTACATATATATATTTATGTGTTAATATGTGTATATAGACATACAAACACATAAATACATATATATGTACATGCTTATATACATATATATTTATGTGTTAATATGTGTATATAGACATACAAACACATAAATAAATATATATGTACAGGCTTATGTACATATATATATTTATGTGTTAATATGTGTATATAGACATACAAACACATAAATAAATATATATGTACATGCTTATATACATATATATTTATGTGTTAATATGTGTATATAGACATACAAACACATAAATAAATATATATGTACATGCTTATATACATATATATGTATGTGTTAATATGTGTATATAGACATACAAACACATAAATAAATATATATGTACATGCTTATATATATATATATATATATATATATATATATATATATATATATATATATATATATATATATATATATATATATATATATATATATATATATATATTTATGTGTTAATATGTGTATATAGACATACAAACACATAAATACATATATATGTACAGGCTTATATACATATATATTTATGTGTTAATATGTGTATATAGACATACAAACACATAAATAAATATATATGTACATGCTTATATACATATATATTTATGTGTTAATATGTGTATATAGACATACAAACACATAAATAAATATATATGTACATGCTTATATACATATATATTTATGTGTTAATATGTGTATATAGACATACAAACACATAAATAAATATATATGTACATGCTTATATACATATATATTTATGTGTTAATATGTGTATATAGACATACAAACACATAAATACATATATATGTACATGCTTATATACATATATATTTATGTGTTAATATGTGTATATAGACATACAAACACATAAATAAATATACATGTACAGGCTTATATACATATATATTTATGTGTTAATATGTGTATATAGACATACAAACACATAAATAAATATATATGTACATGCTTATATACATATATATTTATGTGTTAATATGTGTATATAGACATACAAACACATAAATACATATATATGTACATGCTTATATACATATATATTTATGTGTTAATATGTGTATATAGACATACAAACACATAAATAAATATACATGTACAGGCTTATATACATATATATTTATGTGTTAATATGTGTATATAGACATACAAACACATAAATAAATATATATGTACATGCTTATATACATATATATTTATGTGTTAATATGTGTATATAGACATACAAACACATAAATAAATATACATGTACATGCTTATATACATATATATGTATGTGTTAATATGTGTATATAGACATACAAACACATAAATAAATATATATGTATATGCTTATGTACATATATATTTATGTGTTAATATGTGTATATAGACATACAAACACATAAATACATATATATGTACATGCTTATATACATATATATTTATGTGTTAATATGTGTATATAGACATACAAACACATAAATAAATATATATGTACAGGCTTATATACATATATAGTTATGTGTTAATATGTGTATATAGACATACAAACACATAAATAAATATATATATGTACATGCTTATATACATATATATTTATGTGTTAATATGTGTATATAGACATACAAACACATAAATACATATATATGTACATGCTTATATACATATATATTTATGTGTTAATATGTGTATATAGACATACAAACACATAAATAAATATATATATGTACATGCTTATATACATATATATTTATATGTTAATATGTGTATATAGACATACAAACACATAAATACATATATATGTACATGCTTATATACATATATATTTATGTGTTAATATGTGTATATACACATACTAACACATAAATATATATAAGCATAGACATATATATTTACAGGGAACACACAGTTCCCATAGACCGCAATGTAAAGGCACTTTTCAGTGCTGTGTTTTTTTCTTTTTATACCCCACAGACACCAACTTTAGTCTCCAAAAACTGCCTGGTGTAGTTATTTTACTAAAAAATAAAATGCTACAACTTTTATTTTTTAATAAAATACACAGCTCTGTATTTTGGGGGTATTTGGGGCCCATTTAAAAAAATAACCAGAGATCTGAACTCTGGTTAATTTTAATAAGCCACTTATGGCTGATTATTTATCGGGTGCACGCAAATGGGCAAATTAGTGCTCCACTTGTTTCTTAGGACTGCATTATTGGAATTATTTTAAATATGCGTTTTAATTATATATATCTTACATAAAACTTACCCTATTCACGCACTTTATATTCTTTTTTGTAAAGGCTGCAGAAGTAGGATAAGTTGCATTTATAATATGCATGAACTAAACACACCAAAGTCCCTAGAACACAGGATCTGGAAGAAGTTTGGCAGAGCAAGGTAAAGTATTCTACAACCCAGTAAGTTACAGAAGTGGCTGATGCAGTGTAATATTTGCAGAGCATCTCTCTAGTGTTGTTGCACCCTGCTGGTCACATTGTATGGCTTTCTGCTTCTGTCTCCCTTTAGGGGCCTGCCCATCTATATAAAGTACTATTGTTACTGAGTTATTATTCATAAAATGCTACATTAGCTGTTTTTTCACTGGCTTTACATTACAATTATATTAAACTGCTATTATTGTATTGTATACTCTATTAGACAAATAGCAAAGATTTTTTATAGCATCTTCTTTGTCTTTTAAGGCTTTTTGTAGTGTGTGAGAAAAAGCAAGCAACTATAATTTAATGGACTTGGCTTTGTTATGCTCTAGGTTTCTTGTTTTTTTTTTCTATTTTCTCTGAAAAGCTTAAATTGTCCTCCGAGTTATTTATATCCTAGGAAAATTAAACTCTTTCTCAGAAAGATTCTTCTCATATTATTTGAAACAAAACCAACTCATCTCCCCCACCATTTTAAGGAACCCAAATAATAACCTAGTCTGGATGGATTTCACTTCAGAGAGATTATCCTGCTTATTGCGTCAGTTATTAAATCAAGATGATGGTACAGGGCTAAATATGTTAACCATTTCAGGATCGAAGGTAATACATATATATCTGTTATATGGAAGGCAAGTAACATCCCTGGCAGCTCAAGGGTTAACCATCTATTGAGATTTAACACGTTATAGAGTTATGACGTGCATAAAGCTATAATAATAAGAAATCCCAGCTTTCCATCTGGATAGCCCCTGGCCCCATCTGCAAGATCTGCTCTTCCCACAGTGCCGTTGGTGAGATGAGAGTTGGTTTAGAACTGGCTGAAGTCCCTAGATTTTGGCTGTAATGATTTTCTTGATGGATGGACCCTTTTAAATAAACAAAGTTACCCTTTTAATAACAGCAGTGAGTAAAGAATACTTACTGTGTGAGTCATTAAGCTTCTCTATAATAATTAACCTTTTTACTGCTGGTGTAAGCAACATGCACTTCTTTGTTGTTCTATTCTGCCCTAGGTACATATAATTCTGCTGCCCCCTTTGCCAGTAACCTCTGCTAACTTTATATCATACTTCTCTAATGTATATTTCTCATAAAGACTTACCACCCCAGGCACTGGCCTTCTGGGCCTTTTCAAAAATGCTCCTCTGCTGGAGCCTCAGTAAAAACGTATGTGCAGAGAGGGATTTCAGGGACAGCAACCAAACAAGATGGCACAAAAATGTGGAGAATATGGTATGAATTAGACTAGAGCGTAGATGTCACAGAGGGGAAAAACATAGGAACTAATGGAATGGAGGAAGACATAGGCGCACAGAGAATGACAGTGTAAAGAGAATAGCATAATGGAGAGAGAGGCGCTGGAGCAAATAGGGGGCGTAAAGGCACAATAAGAGGATGACTAAGGTTTAAGAAGAAAAGGGATGAGGGTGGCACAAAGGAAGGAATTAATGACATAAAGGGGGCAAGATGGCACAAGCACAAATGGGAGTGACTATGGCAAAATATGAAAGGGCATCATTTATGAGGAGGAGAACATGACAGAGAAGACTGCACAAAGGGGGATAAGATGGCATTAACTGTAGATTAGGCGGAACATATAGTGTAGTGATTTCAGTAATGCAGGGTATTTGCTCTGGGGTATAACAGATTGTAAATCCAGCCTTCCCAACCAGATTATCACTTCCAGACTCCATCATAAAGAGCATCTCAGACAGTATCTGGTATTATTTTATTTACATCATGTTCTTTTGTATTAAAATGACTCCTTTGCATTCTCAAATTTAGGTGCCCAATGGTCAGTTTATGTTTTTAACAGGTATAATGCAGAGAAGAGAATGGTGAAGATGTAATATGTACTGGGATTACATTTAACAAGGATAAAAACATAGATGACAAATTGCTAGAGGGCAAAACTGTAATATATTCTGTGAACAAACTGATCCACATTTGCAGAGAATACTTGGCACAGTCTTTCAGTGGAAGTGGTAGAGAAGAAATCAACAATTCATAAGACTTTAAGCTTAAAATGTTCAGTTAGAATATGGTCATATTATAGGGACCTATATTCTCCTTACAATATCTGCTATTTAAAATTATTCTCCTATAAGAAATGCCATTGATGGATATAGAAACATCTTTTGTTCATCGGCGTATGCATCTGAAAAACAGCTTTCCAAGCAGCTATATGGAATTATGATGTATTTACAGAGAGAAGATATAATATCTGTTTGCTGTACAGTTGCTATTAATCACACCGGGGGCGGGGGGCAGCGTGCAGATTCTTGGCTTGTTTATATTCTCTGCATTTGCTGATCGAGAGACTCATGCGATGCAGTGACCCTGTGACTAGCAGGGTCCTGGAGAGCTGTGGTCCCAGGACCTCCTTGGGGCTTTTCTCACAGCCTTTGCACTTTCACTTTTCCGCATGATCTCTAGTTTGAGTTTCATGCAAACAGGAAAGAAGCATTTTTCCCATACTAGACAATGCAGAATAGTGATGAAGAACTGCTAGGTTATTCTGCTCCCACTAGGGACATACTAGAAAGGGATAAGAGTTTTATATAGTTAAAGGGAAACTCAATCAAAATTAAACTTTCATTATTCAGATAGAGCATGTAATTTTAAACAACTTTCCAATTTACTTCCATTAACAAAATGTGCACAGTCTTTTTATATTTAAACTTTTTGAGTCACCAGCTCCTACTATGCATGCGCAAGAATAAGCGTGTATGCATTTATAAATGGCTAATTGCTGTCACATGGTACTTGTATGCATTTGTGATTGGCTGATGGCTGTCAGAAAAAAAAATCTACTACTCATTTGAAGTTCAGACTAAGTGCTATTGCATTGTCTTGATTTCTTGCATTTATTTATTATGCAAATCTATTGTGTTGACTGGTCCTTTAACAAAAATCTCATTTGCCTACCATTTCATGCCAATTTTGACAAATGTTTTTTGTAGAGACAAACTTATTTCGCAATTGTCCTCAAATGCTTTTGAGTTATAAAAATTGTCTCTGCCCCACATTCCAGTATAAACACACATTATATTTTCTTTTTGATCTATCAATTATAGTTACAAAAAAAAAAAAAAAAGAGATTGATACTGTAAGAAAAGAACATTATGTTCATGAGAGTTTCTGGGTGTAGTGTGCCTATTATAGTGATTCTTCCAGGGTATCTAGAATTGGTTTAATGGGTTGTATTTCCCAGAAAGAGTTCCTTTCTTACCTTTATCTCAGAATTCTGGAACATTTCCATGGCTTCTTCCACAAGAGACTCTTCATATCCAACTTTACAGAGTCGATCTGTGGCTCCTAAGTATCCTAAGACCTACAAGGAAAATAATAAAATTGTAAGTGGGTATTTAGGCGGAAATGCAATAAAATGATGATGAAATCTAATATTTGTTTCATCTTTTTCTTTTTGTGAAGCTACTAATAGGCATAACAGGAAATTGTAATTTAGGTATTTATGCAAGTTACTAATTGCATGAATATGAGGCTGTGCATTTTGTGGACACACACTATATATCATTATGCAAGTAACACAGCTAGTAATGTAACTTATCAGGCAATAGTATGGCAGTGTCTCCCATAGGATATACTAGGGAGCGCTACGTCAGCTAAACATCTCCACTTGTGAGCACTTTCAGCGGGCGTGGGGGGGGGGGGCATATTTGAAGTGTTCCTACACAGCACAGACAGTACATTTACTGAAACCAAACTCGGTTTCTGTGTTGGAACACTTCAAATGATGCCTGTATCCTGCAAAGTCCAACAAATAAAAGTGTGGGAACTCACCAAGACTTCCACCCTCCTCACAATAAATATTGTTTTATACACACACACGCACTGTATGTATATGTATATAATCTATACACTTTGGTTAATGAAAGCAAATTAAATCCAATGAAGGGTTGAATGGTTGCCTTTGGGCCTGAGACTCCTACTCTGTCACAGAGTCTCACCCACTTAAGGTGCAATAGTTCTATTTATGCTGAAGGGAACTAAATAACCCTAAGCAAGGCACACAGAAATCTAAACACCATATGTTCCACACAGTGTGGTGTGATCCCACAGTAGGACTGCTGACAGGCTTGCATTTAGTGTAGTGAAGGAAGTGTTACTGCCCATTACTAGAGGATCTCACTATCCCTCTAACCAGACTATGCTACAGCTCCTCCAACCAACAGCAGCAGTGTTTACTGAAGCTTTTTTGTTCTCTTTCCAGAGGGAACTTAGTTCCACCTGCAAAAATAGTGTAGGAACTCCGTTCCCATGCATTCCCGCCTGACTTGACCCCTGCCTGTATGACCTAACTCTAAATACACCTACACTACCTGCCTCACACTGTAAAGTCTCACCAATGAAAAGGTGGTGAAACAAACATGAGTGACACCCTACTTGCATTCTGTACTTCAGAGACTGGAATATATCGCACTGCTGGCAATGTATCCCAATCAAAGTACAGGCTACTCCCCGTCATTGGAACGCCTAGCTAACTCCCTCAAAACGCATACACCTACATCATACTCTAGCTATACTTCCCCTGGAACATCCAGCTAACTCCCTAATTCCTAATAATGACTCACCTGATGAAACGGTAAACCGAGAAACACGTTGTGAGCTAGGTGCTTTTATGCTAATTAAAGCATTTTTTATTATATCTTTTGCCGACCTGAGTTCTTTCTGAGAGAAGGAGGATATTGCACTTTGAGCAGTGTCTGTTTTGGGCTACCTTTTCCTTTCTGGATATCTGCTCTGGGCCCTGGGGATTGGTACCTGTATTCCTAAATTGGATCCAAGGTTTCTCAAGTCAACAGTATGGTTTTGGTCCTCTTTCCTAATACTGGCTGTGGGTCATTGTTCCTGTGGGTCATCATTCCTGCATGAGATCTGAGACCGCACACAAGTCAGCTGGGTGGCTTCCAACGGTCCAGTCTGCTTCAATTGCACTATTTGAGTGCATACTAATCTGCAAATACGTTTCTTTTGTCACTTATCACATCTTTGAAGACTGAAGATATCACACCATTGGGGTGCCTGTTTTTGTTTTTTGTTTTCTAACTCCCTAATTCTGCATACACCTACGTAATGTGTTAGATGCCCTCCCCTGAAACACCCAACTCACTCCCACACCTACGTCATGTCTTAGCTTCCCTCCCCTGGAACGCCCGCCTAACTTCCACAGAATGCCTACACCTATGTAATGTCTGCAATCTACCCGACTAATAAAGTATACAAAAAAAACTCCCTATGATAACTATAGGAGCTATGTCGCTATATTTATATACAATGTTTAAATGATGCATATTGTCATGTATAATGGATATTATTTTAAGTATTGTATATAATTTTATATGTAGTTATTCTGACTTGTTCATTTTATTATTGTAAACTTAAATATATCTTTGAAAATATATATTTATGTTTGACATAATAAAATGAACAAGACAAAATAACTACATATAAAATGTTAAAATAAACTATTAACCCCTTACCTGCCCTCACCCCAGGAGCAAACTACACTATTAACCCCTAATCTGACATAACCTAAAAACCTAACCACCCCCAACCTATTAACCCCTTCACTGCCACAACTCACCAATGCAATAAGACCCCTAAATTATTAACCCCTACCCCACCACAACCCACCAATGCAAACTACCCCTACAATACTTAAAGGTACAGTCTACACCTTAGTCATCTTAAACTCTTACTTTAGAGTAAGCTGCAAATATCCTCCTGCACCATCTCTATGTCATGCAGCAGTAACAGTAAAAAAAGTTATTTTAAAATTACTTTTGTTTCTGGTCACTTTGAAATGGCTGTCAAGCTCTGCCTACTGATGACAACACAATCTGGGCTGCATTAAAGGCATCACTAGATATAAAAGACTCACTAATTGGATTCAACAGACTGTCAGTGCTATTCAGCAGAGTGCATAGATGTAGCCCAGACCGTGTTGTCATCAGTAGGCGGAGCTTGAAAGCCATTTCAAAGTGACCAGAAACAATAGTCATTTTAAAATAACTTTTTTACTGTTACTACTGCATGATATAGAAAGGGGTGCAGGAGGATATTTGCAGCGTAACTGAACAGTCTAGTCCAAAGTAAAGTTTCATGATTCAGTTAGGGCATGTCCTTTTAAACAACGTTCCAATTTACTTTTCTCACCAATTTTGCTTTGATCTCTTGGTATTCTTAGTTGAAAGCTAAACCATAAGATGGTCATATGCTAATTTCTTAGACCTTGAAGGTCGCCTCTCATCTGAATGCATTTTGACAGTTTTTCACCACTAGAGGGTGTTAGTTCATGTGTGTCATATAGATAACACTGTGCTCACGCACATGGAGTTACCTAGGAGTGAGCACTGATTGGCTAAAATGTAAGTCTGTCAAAAGCACTGAAATAAGGGGGCAGTCTGCAGAGGCTTAGATACAAGATAATCACAGAGGTAAAAAGTGTATTAATATAACTGTGTTGGTTATGCAAAACTAGGGAATGGGTAATAAAGGCATTATCTATCTTTTAAAAGAATAAAAATTCTGGTGTAGACTGTCCCTTTAATCTAAAGTTAGACTTTAAGATGACTAATGTGTAGGCCGCCCCTTTACCTAACACCTATGCTAAGCATTTTCCCACCTGGGTGCTAAGATGTTTTTAATTTTTTAAACAATTTTTTTTTTAACTTTTTTTTAATTATTTTCAGACTTACACTGTTGGAAAGGTTAGGCGATTACCTTTCCAATGGTGGGTCTTCAGGGTCTGTAGCTGCTTAGATGCCTGAGATACAGGATTCTAAGCAGCATGCCCCCTGCTCCTATACTTAACATTGTTAAGTATAAATAAAGTTGTGCAGTGAATACATCACGTTATTGCGCGTGACGTCACCACGCAAAAAGGCAAAGCACTGGCGATACCTGCAACTCTACACGCACGATCGCCAGGGTAGGAGCGGGTGGGAGCCTCCAGATCTCCCTCAAGGTGGGAGAGTGCTAGTGACGGCTCTGAGCCGTCATTAGCACCAGAGTTGGAAACTCTGTGACGGCTCAGAGCCGTCATTAGCACTCAAAGGGTTTTTTAAAGGGACACTGAACCCACATTTTTTCTTTCATGATTCAGATAGAGCATGAAATTTTAAGCAACTTTCTAATTTACTCCTATTATCAAATGTTCTTCATTCTCTTGGTATCTTTATTTGAAATGCAAGAATGTAAGTTTAGATGCCGGCCCATTTTTGGTGAACAACCTGGGTTGTTCTTGCTGATTGGTGGATAAATGAATCCACCAATAAAAAAGCGTTTTCCAGAGTACTGAACCAAAAAGAAGCTTAGATGCCTTCTTTTTCAAATAAAGATAGCAAGTGAACGAAGAAAAATTTATAATAGGAGTAAATTAGAAAGTTGCTTAAAATTGCATGCTCTATCTGAATCACAAAAGAAAAAAATTGGGTTCAGTGTCCCTTTAAGTTACAAAAAATAACAAACACTAAATGTACTAAAAATAAAAATAAATGTAACATTACAGAAAATAAAAACACTACTAAAAATAACAAACGCACAGTTATGCCTATTCTAAAACTAAAGCCCCCCTTAAAAAAAAAACACCTCAAAATAAAAAAAAACTTTACTAACACTAAACTAACATATAGCAATAGCCCTTAGAAGGGCTTTTTGTAGGGCATCGCCCTAAAGTGAATCAGCTTCTTTATCCTTTAAAAAAAAAAAAAAAAACAACCTACAATCCATGTACCCCCCCCCCAAAAAAAAAAGGTTAGGTTAGGGGGCTTATTGCATTGGTGGGATGTGGCAGTGTAGGGGTTACTAGATTATGATGTTCATTGCGGTGGGCTATTGGTGGTATAGGGGTTAATAGATTAGAAAGTTTATTGTGGTGGGCTATTGGCGGTAGAGGGGTTAATACAGGGTTCTTTAAACCACTGTCGGGACTTTCCTCAGAAATTTGTGGTATCATTGCACTGGGTCATGGGGAAAAATGTTTGAAGAATCCTGGGTTAATAGGTTAAGAGGTTTATTGTGGTGGGCTATTGGGGGTTTAGGGGTTAATTAGTGCAGGGTTAGCTTGTGGTAGTGGGTTATGGCGTTTAGGGGTACATAGGTATAGTTATTAAGTTGTGTGCTATATATTGAAAATGGATCCTTTAATTTACATCGCCAATGTAGGCGGGCAATGCTGCTTTGAATATTTCACCAGCATCCCCACCCATTGCGATGTCTAGTAACACGCCCCTCAGTAATGCTGCCTTTAAAGAGTAAAGTCTGCACTTTTGAATATTTCACTTGCATTCTTGACATCACATCGGATCCCTTTTGAATATATAACCGCCTTGCAGCACTTTCGATCATTGGGGCCCTAGTGAGAAGGTTTTGTGATACTATTTGGCAGACAAAGGGTTAATGCAATAATCATTATCAAGAACAATGCTGTAATGAAGCCCATGCAAGTGGTACTGTAAAGCAGGCTGGCATTTTGATGAACAATAAAACCTGTGAGCATGTTGGTAACCCCATTTGTCAGAGCAATGCCTTGTGTCCCTATTAGACGGCCAAGTGTTTGTGCTACATTTAAGGATATGGTTTACCTCTTGGCTGCCATTGTGTTAGAAATTATTATGAAGAACTGAGCTGCAACCCACTAGCATCCTAAGGCCAAAAGTGTAATTTTAACGCCTTAACGACCATAACATACTCTGTACGTCATTGGTTGTTAAGGGTTTTCTTGGGTATAATAGCACGGATCCCACCGGCGTGACCATGCTATTATACCCTTCCTCCAGACGCAGTGGATGCAGCAATAAGAGTTGTAGGAGCATATAGTGCAACATCATCTATTCTGATTTAGGCCGGGCCACCATCAGGGGGTGAATGGTGTGACTGTGGTCAGAGACCCGCACCCCTGGATGTGCTAACACGGT
Source organism: Bombina bombina (assembly GCF_027579735.1). NCBI lineage: Eukaryota > Metazoa > Chordata > Amphibia > Anura > Bombinatoridae > Bombina > Bombina bombina. Next base: position 152,630 of record NW_026512216.1, read on the forward strand.
TTCTGTTTCAGCCCCCATTTTCTTTTCTTTGCTTGGAGTATGGGATGTATTTTTAATTTTTTTTATTTTTATTTTTCAGAGAGAGAAAAGAGTGCCATTAATTACAGGAGAGCGCGCTACAGCAAGGGGGGAGGGCGACCCAGTGGCTTCCCTGTGCCCTATAAGCAAGTACTTTGTTTTTCCCCCAGTGAGAGCGCGCATTAAACAGGGATTTATTTACAATTAAAACAAAAAGCTGGACAGGATACATACAACAGCACTCATCCCTTCAAGTGTGGAGAAGTATTGAGATGAATTGTTAAGAAATAAAAATAATCTTTATTGGTACATAAATTAAAATGGGTGAAAACACACAATTAAAAACTCAGTTACTACTATGTCACAGAGATCAATAATAAATGACCATTAGGCTCAGGGTGCTGACAGTCTCAATAAATGAGATTATATTTGCGGTGTAGTGTATACAGGTGTGCTGAGGATTACCAACAGACGGCTGTACCTATTGCACAGATAATATGCCACTATTAATACTAGTGTTAGGTTCTGTGACAATTGTCATTCATAAGTCCCTTATTTAGTGAGGACAGATATCTAAGCCACAGGTTATCTACATGGAAGCCTGTGATGTCTCGTTCACAAAATTGAATATAAACCTCTAATAGTTTATGTAGTGTAACCAGGAGTCAATGAATATAAGCGATAATAATCAGTTAGTGGAGTACCAACAATGTATCTAGATATAACGCAATTGGAATATCACATATAATTCTATATATTGGCCTATATGATTCTGAGTATATAAATAATTACTCTTAAATAGGTGAAGTATAGAATCCTCCAAAAAAATTGGTTTAGATATATCTCTATGTTAGGCTGATTTACATTGTGTGGTTCTCAAAAATGCACTGTATAAATAAATAACGGCACAAATGGGATGCAGCAATTCACAAGACTACCTATCTGTAGGTTAACTACTCAGTTCATTAATATGAGAGGTTATACGTATTGACTAGTTTCTAAAACCAACAGATTAACAGGTAAATACTTGTATATAATACAATTCTGTAGTGGCAATAGCGCACTTAATAAGAAGAAATCGCTGTAGAAATTAGCATCGTCTTTATGTACTGCCACAACAAACTAGTTTTTATAGATGTGCACTGTATGTCTGGGTGAGAGTGTGTGAGATTGTGTCTGTGTGAGTCTATGTGTGTGTATCTGTGTGAGTGTGTGGGTCTGTGAGAGTGTGTCTTTGTGTGTGTCTGTGTGAGATATTGTCTGTGTGGCTCTGGCTGTGTGTGGGTGTGTCTATGTGTGGGTGTCTGTGTGAGAGATTGTGTCTATGTGTGTGTGTGTGTGAGAGATTGTGTCTGTGTGAGAGTGTCTATGTGTGTGTGTCTGTGTGAGAGATTGTGTCTGTGTGAGAGTGCCTATGTGTGTGTGTGTCTGTGTGAGAGATTGTGTCTGTGTGAGAGTGCCTATGTGTGTGTGTCTGTAACAGAGTGTGTCTGTGTATCTATGTGTGAGAGTGTCTGTGTGAGAGTGTGTCTGTGTGAGATTGTGTCTGTGTGAGAAAGTGTATCTATGTGGGTGTGTCTGTGTGAGAGTGAGTCTATGTGGGTGTGTCTCTGTGAGAAAGTGTGAGTGTGTCTGTGTGTGTGAGTGAGTCTATGTGGGTGTGTCTCTGTGAGAAAGTGTGAGTGTGTCTATGTGTGTGAGAGTGTGTCTGTGTGAGTTTCTGTGTGTATTTCTGTGTTTGTGGAGGGGTGTTCTCAATCAATGGTTTAGTAAGTGGCCCGAAAATTTATAGTGGCAGCTCTGGATCTAGGTATTTTAACCACCCCTAGACTAGAGAACATATTATTTTCCAATACAAAGATTATGAGGTGGTAGATTATTCTAAGCATGCCTGGCTTGCGATATACAAAGATGGCATATTGGCCTTCTTAGATAAAGCATGCATGTAATATACCATAAAGATGAATGCGCATTCGATTTCTAGAGAGAGAGGACACATCATTAATATTATAATTAGATTATGCCTATTGCAGCGCAATTGGAGGAAGCCGTATTATGAACTGGTGGAAATGTCAGCCTTCCTTTCTGGGCAGTCGTTGGTGTGGTTTCTTGAAGAAATAAATATAAGAAATATATATATATTTAAAAGCATTGTTTTTACATCAAAGAAAGAGGATTTGTAAATTCATATATTGATGTTTCTAATACTTTTTACTCATGTCAGTTTAAAAAGATTTATAACTCTTTAAGCTTCCGTAGATAGGGTGGCATAGCAATCTGAGATATTAATCCCACTGGGGGGTTCCTTGATGTGTTAATGAATTTATATGAAGAAACTAGTATATTACAATAATTTATTTATAAAGTGGTAACATTTTCATCAGGGCTATAGTTACTGAGCAACATAAGCAACCTAGCAAGAACCATTAGAGGTAGTGGACTGGACCCTAACCCTGAGTTATGTAATAACTTACACACGCTGGACAGGTGTATTTGAAGAATGTATATGCTGAAAAGAACACAGGGAACCAATGAGAGCAAGAACCATTAGAGGTAGCGGACGGAACCCTAACCCTGAGTTATGTAATAACTTACACACGCTGGACAGGTGTATTTGAAGAATGTATATGCTGAAAAGAACACAGGGAACCAATGAGAGCAAGAACCATTAGAGGTAGCGGACGGAACCCTAACCCTGAGTTATGTAATAACTTACACACGCTGGACAGGTGTATTTGAAGAATGTATATGCTGAAAAGAACACAGGGAACCAATGAGAGCAAACGTGAGGGATTTGTGGCAAGAAAAAGCAAATAATTTGGTTAATGTAACCTGAATGGGTGAGTATTTATTAAATGCTATGATAAAGATTAAATACACAATAATGAATGATTGTTTGAGCTCTTTGCAAATCATAAACACAGAGAAACTAAACATTTGCTGTGCTCTATCATCCCTCTTTCTCCTAATTCGGTATTAGTTCTATAACATACACAGACCATAACTGTCAAATTAACATTTTAAACAATTACAGTTTGGCAGACTCTGTACTTTTAAAATGTACTCTGCCTGCTCTAGGAACTCTGTAAAACATTAGCCTCTCTATATTTAGATTTCATGAAGAAAAAACAATTCTCAAAAGCCGAGCTACTTGTAACAGCATTAAACAAACTGAGCAGATGGGTATAGTAGGAAAAGCATTTGTGTCCCCAAATTTGGGATGATTGCGATCAGCAATGCTTCCCTCACACCATCATTGTGGTAGAATCCCCCTCTTAGGGGGGCATCAAAGGCAGAGAGGGGGAGAGTTATATTTAGAGGCAGCTGGTGTTCTTGGTGTGCTGACAGCTGAACTCCTGAGGTCATTTTTTTATTGACTGATAAGTATTAATTGCTTTAACCCCTTTGTTGTGAAATGCACATTGGAAAACAAGGCTATGGAAAACCTCTTGCAGCCAAAGAGTTAATAAGTAAGTTTCACATCTTGCAGCCTGTTAGAGCTGTTCACATGACCAGACATGGAGGGGGCAGCCAGGGAGAAGGAATTGGCGCCACAGAGAGAATTGAATTCAAAACACAAGTAACATAGCATAAAGCTCAAAATAAGCTTTTCATTGTATCACACTATATATATATATATATACAAAACACGGAAGGGGACTGCACTCTCAGACTGGACTGAGTACACATCCTGTGACCCTGCAACATACACAGCCTTGGGTGCTCAATAGCACTCGCAGGTAGCTGTACCGTCGCCAGAGTCCCAAGGCAGTTAACCCCAGACAAGTCTTGGTGCAAGGCCCATGGGGAAAATTACAAAACAAATTAACACAACACACAGAGGAAGTCCAGCCCTCACTTAAAATAAGTAAGCTAATATTAAAAGCAAAACTGGAAGAGTTAGTTACCGCATCTGGCCAAATGGGACAAGTTCAGGTACCACATCAAGGTCCCAAACAATGCAAGCTCTCAATCAAACAAACTGGGAACAAGTCAAGGGTGCACAGGTTTATGTAATAACCCTACACTTCCTCTGTGTGTGTTGTGTTGTGTGTGTGTGTGTGTGTATATATATATATATATATATATATATACACACACACACATATATATATATATATATATATATATATATATATATATATATATATATATATATATATATATATATATATATATATACACACATACACAGAGAGAGAAGTGCACTCACAGGAACGAGCAACTGGCTCAATACCATTGTTAGCCTGTTCTATGGCGATTTACAACCTGGGTGCAGCTTTTTAGCCGAGTAATGCTTTTCACAGAGTAGAACTTTCCTGTAAAATATCAGTCTGATCCCGCCTATTACGGTCAGTCCAGCGCCGAAATACCAGGCAATTCCTCTCTAAACAAGGAACACAGCAACCCCAGATGATCGTTTTGGCCTTTATTGGGCCTCGTCAGTGAGGTGTAGCAGTATTCCTCTAAGCACACTAAGCAAGGAGTCCACGTCTGGTTGCCCCTTTTTCTCATAGGGAGACTAAATACATACATAGAGAAGTGCACTCACAGGAACGAACAACTGGCTCAATACCATTGTTAGCCTGTTCTATGGCGATTTACCACCTGGGTGCAGCTTTAACTTTCCTGTAGTATATCAGTCTGATCCTGCCTATTATGGTCAGTCCAGTGCCAAAATACCAGGCAATTCCTCTCTGAACACTAACACAGCAACCCCAGACGATTGTTTCGGCCTTCATTGGGCCTCTTCAGTGAGGTGTAGCAGTATTCCTCTAAGCACACTGAGCAAGGAGTCCACGTCTGGTTGCCCCTTTTTCCCATAGGGACACTAAATACATACAGAGAGAAGTGCACACACAGGAACGAACAACTGGCTCAATACCATTTGCCTAGTTTACGAGTTTTGCGGTAAGGTGAAAAAGCAGCCTTAACAGGTCCTAACGCTGTTTTTTACGCCCGCTTGCAGGTATAGGTGTACCGCACACTTTTTTGGCCTTACCGCAAACTAACTTACCTAAATTTCGTAAAGGCTTTTTTGTATGGGACTTCCATAGCGCCGGGATTACGAGTTTTCCTGGGAGGCCAAAAAGTGAGCGGTACACCCTCTACCGCCAAGATTCCTAACGCATTTTAAACTCAGTAGTTTTGAGTTTTACGCTACAAAGCTGTAGCATAAAACTCATAACTAAAGTGCTAAAAAGTACACTAACACCCATAAACTACCTATTAACCCCTAAACCGATGCCCTCTTGCATCGCAAACACTAAAATAAAATTATTAACCTCTAATCTGCCGCTCCGGACATCGCAGCCACTAGAATAAACATATTAAACCCTAAACCGCCACACTCACACCTCGCAAACACTAGTTAAATATTATTAACCCCTAATCTGCTGTCCCTAACATCGCCACCACCTACATTATACTTATTAACCCCTAATCTGCCGTCCCCAACGTCGGCGCCACTATTCTAAATTTATTAAACCTTTAAACCTAAGTTTAACCCTAACCCTAACACCCCCTAACTTAAATATAATTAAAATTAATCTAAATAAAATTCCTATCATTACCTAAATTATTGCTATTTAAAACTAAATAATTACCTATAAAATAAACCCTAAGCTAGCTACAATATAACTAATAATTACATTGTAGCTAGCTTAGGGTTTATTTTTATTTTACAGGCAAGTTTGTATTTATTTTAACTAGGTAGAATAGTTACTAAATAGTTATTAACTATTTAATAACTACCTAGCAAAAATAAATACAAATTGACCTGTAAAATAAAACCTAACCTAAGTTACACTAACACGAAAACACTACACTACAATTAAATAACTTACATAAATTAAATACAATTGAATAAATTAAATACAACTAGCTAAATTACGGAAAAAGCACACTACATTACAGAAAATAAAAAACAAATTACAAGATATTTAAACTAATTACACCTAATCTTAGAGCCCTATCAAAATAAAAAAGCCCCCCCCCCCCAAAAAAAAAAAAACCTAGCCTAAACTAAACTACCAATAGCCCTTAAAATGGCCTTTTGTGGGGCATTGCCCCAAAGAAATTGTCTCTTTTACCTGAAAAAGAAATAAACAACCCCCCAAAAGTAAACCCCACCATCCACACAACCAACCCCCAAATAAAACCCTAACTAAAAAAACCTAAGCTCCCCATTGCCCTGAAAAGGGCATTTGGATGGGCATTGCCCTTAAAAGGGCATTTAGCTCTATTGCTGCCCAAAGCCCTAACCTAAAAATAAAACCCACCCAATACACCCTTAAAAAATCCTAACACTAACCCCCGAAGATTCACTTACCGGGAGAAGTCTTCATCCAAGCGGCAAGATGTCCTCAATGAAGCCGGCAGAAGGGGTCCTCCAGACGGGCAGACGTGGTCCTCCAGACGGGAAGAAGTCTTCACCCAGACGGCATCTTCTATCTTCCTCCTTCCGCCGCGGGAGAGGCTCCATCTTCAAGACATCTGGCGCGGAGCATCCTCTTCTTCCGACAGCTTCTTGCTGAATGAATATCTCTTTAAGGTTGAAAAAATCCTATTGGCTGATCCAATCAGCCAATAGGATTGAGCTTGCATTCTATTGGCTGATTGGAACAGCCAATAGAATGCAAGCTGAATCCTATTGGCTGATTGCATCAGCCAACAGGATTTTTTCAACCTTAATTCCGATTGGCTGATAGAATTCTATCAGCCAATCGGAATCTAAGGGATGCCATCTTCGATGACATTGCTTAAAGGTACCTTTATTCAGCAAGTAGCCGTCGGAAGAAGAGGATGCTCCACGCCGTGTGTCTTGAAGATAGAGCCACTCCGCGTTGGAAGGATAAAGATAGAAGATGCTGTCTGGGTGAAGACTTCTGCCGGCTTCATTGAGGACATCTTGCCGCTTGAATGAAGACTTCTCCCGGGAAGTGAATCTTCGGGGGTTAGAGTTAGGATTTTTTAAGGGTGTATTGGGTGGGTTTTATTTTTAGGTTATGGCTTTGGGCAGCAATAGAGCTAAATGCCCTTTTAAGGGCAATGCCCATCCAAATGCCCTTTTCAGGGCAATGGAGAGCTTAGGTTTTTTTAGTTAGAGTTTTATTTGTGGAGTTGGTTGTTTGGGTGGTGGGTTTTACTGTTGGGGGGTTGTTTGTATTTCTTTTTCAGGTAAAAGAGATGATATCTTTGTGGCATTGCCCCACAAAAGGCCCTTTTAAGGGCTATTGGTAGTTTAGTTTAGGCTAGGGTTTTTTTATTTTGGGGGGGCTTTTTCTATTTTGATAGGGCTCTTAGATTAGGTGTAATTAGTTTAAATATCTTGTAATTTGCTTTTTATTTTCTGTAATTTAGTGGGGTTTTTTTGTAATTTAGCTAATTGTATTTAATTTATTTAATTGTATTTAATTTATTTAATTGTATTTAATTTCTGTAAGTTATTTAATTGTAGTGTAGTGTTAGGTGTTAGTGTAACTTAGGTTAGGTTTTATTTTACAGGTAAATTTGTGTTTATTTTAGCTAGGTAGTTAGTAAATAGTTAATGACTATTTAGTAACTATTCTACCTAGTTAAAATAAATACAAACTTGCCTGTAAAATAAAAATAAACCCTAGCCTAAACTAAACTACCAATAGCCCTTAAAAGGGCCTTTTGTGGGGCATTGCCCCAAAGAAATCATCTCTTTTACCTGAAAAAGAAATACAAACAACCCCCCAACAGTGAAACCAACCATCCACACAACCAACCCCCCAAATAAAACCCTAACTAAAAAAACCTAAACTTGCCTGTAAAATAAAAATAAACCCTAGCCTAAACTAAACTACCAATAGCCCTTAAAAGGGCCTTTTGTGGGGCATTGCCCCAAAGAAATCATCTCTTTTACCTGAAAAAGAAATACAAACAACCCCCCAACAGTGAAACCAACCATCCACACAACCAACCCCCCAAATAAAACCCTAACTAAAAAAACCTAAGCTCCCCATTGCCCTGAAAAGGGCATTTGGATGGGCATTGCCCTTAAAAGGGCATTTAGCTCTATTGCTTCCCAAAGCCCTAACCTAAAAATAAAACCCACCCAATACACCCTTAAAAAATCCTAACACTAACCCCCGAAGATTCACTTACCGGGAGAAGTCTTCATCCAAGCGGCAAGATGTCCTCAATGAAGCCGGCAGAAGTGGTCCTGCAGACGGGCAGAAGTGGTCCTCCAGACGGGCAGAAGTGTTCACCCAGACAGCATCTTCTATCTTCATCCTTCCGACGCAGGAGAGGCTCCATCTTCAAGACATCTGGCGTGGATCATCCTCTTCTTCCGACAGCTTCTTGCTGAATGAATATCTCTTTAAGTGACGTCATCCAAGATGACGTCCCTTAGATTCCGATTGGCTGATAGAATTCTATCAGCCAATCGGAATTAAGGTTGAAAAAATCCTATTGGCTGATCCAATCAGCCAATAGGATTGAGCTTGCATGCTATTGGCTGATTGGAACAGCCAATAGAATGCAAGCTGAATCCTATTGGCTGATTGCATCAGCCAACAGGATTTTTTCAACCTTAATTCCGATTGGCTGATAGAATTCTATCAGCCAATCGGAATCTAAGGGATGCCATCTTTGATGACGTCACTTAAAGGTATCTTCATTCAGCAAGTAGCCGTCGGAAGAAGAGGATGCTCCACGCCGTATGTCTTGAAGATAGAGCCACTCCACATTGGAAGGATGAAGATAGAAGATGCCGTCTGGGTGAAGACTTCTGCCCGTCTGAAGGACCACTTCTGCCGGCTTCATTGAGGACATCTTGCCGCTTGAATGAAGACTTCTCCCGGGAAGTGAATCTTCGGGGGTTAGTGTTAGGATTTTTTAAGGGTGTATTGGGTGGGTTTTATTTTTAGGTTAGGGCTTTGGCCAGCAATAGAGCTAAATGCCCTTTTAAGGGCAATGCCCATCCAAATGCCCTTTTCAGGGCAATGGGGAGCTTAGGTTTTCTTAGTTAGGATTTTATTTGAGGAGTTCGTTGTTTGGGTGGTGGGTTTTACTGTTGGGTGGTTGTTTGTATTTCTTTTTCAGGTAAAAGAGATGATTTCTTTGGGGCATTGCCCCACAAAAGGCCCTTTTAAGGGCTATTGGTAGTTTAGTTTAGGCTAGGCTTTTTTTATTTTGATAGGGCTCTTAGATTAGGTGTAATTAGTTTAAATATCTTGTAATTTGTTTTTTATTTTCTGTAATTTAGGTTAGTAACTTAGGTTAGGTTTTATTTTACAGGTAAATTTGTGTTTATTTTAGCTAGGTAGTTAGTAAATAGTTAATAACTATTTAGTAACTATTCTACCTAGTTAAAATAAATACAAACTTGCCTGTAAAATAAAAATAAACCCTAAGCTAGATACAATGTAACTATTAGTTATATTGTAGCTAGTTTAAGGTTTATTTTATAGGTATATATTTAGTTTTAAATAGGAATAATTGAGGTAATGATAGAAATTTTATATATATTTATTTTAATTATATTTAAGTTAGGGGGTGTTAGGGTTAGGGTTAGACTTAGGTTTAGGGGTTAATAAATTTAGAATAGTGGCAGCAACGTTGGGGACAGCAGATTAGGGGTTAATAAATATAATGTAGGTGTCAGCGATGTTGGGGGCAGCAGATTAGGGGTTAATAAGTATAATGTAGGGGGCGGCGATGTCCGGAGTGGCAGATTAGGGGTTAATAAACATAATGTAGGTGTCGGCAATGTCGGGGGCGGCAGATTAGGGGTGTTTAGACTCGGGGTTCATGTTAGGGTGATAGGTGTAAACATAAAATGTGTTTCCCCATATGAATCAATTTGCTGCATTACTGAGTTTTACGCTGCTTTTTTGCAGGTGTTAGACTTTTTCTCAGCCGGCTCTCCCCATTGATGTCTATGGGGAAATCGTGCACGAGCACGTACAACCAGCTCACCGCTCCCTTAAGCAGCGCTGGTATTGGAGTGCAGTGTGGAGCTCAATTTTGCTCTACGCTCACTTCTTGCCTGTTAACGCCAGGTTTGTAAAAACCCGTAATACCAGCGCTGCAGAGAAGTGAGCGGTGAGAATAAACTACAAGTTAGCACCACACCCCTCATAACGCTAGACTCGTAATCTACCCGATTGTTAGCCTGTTCTATTACCACCTGGGTGCAGCTTTTTAGCCCAGTAATGCTTTTCACAGAGTTGAACTTTCCTGTAGTATATCAGTCTGATCCCGCCTATTACGGTCATTCCAGCGCTGAAATACCAGGCAATTCCTCTCTGAACAAGGAACACAGCAACCCCAGACGATCATTTCGGCCTTCATTGGGCCCTGTCAGTGAGGTGTAGCAGTATTCCTCTAAGCACACTGAGCAAGGAGTCCATGTCTGGTTGCCCCTTTTTACCATAGGGAGACTAAATACATAGAGAGAGAAGTGCACTCACAGGAACGAACAACTGGCTCAATCACAGCTATTGGAAGTCCATCCCATTAATCAACCACACTTTATAAAAAGAGGTACTTCTACAAATTACTCCTGAACCTACTACTGCATTCTTTATCTTGAGACCATAACCCCTTGATGTGGCATAGCACTTCAGTTTTCTTAAATCAATTAAAATGAAGTTTTCTATCATACCTTATCTTTCCCTTCTCTTCCCTAAGCTATACTATAAAGGTCATGAAGGAAGTTACATTTTTATAAAAAGTACCATTCTGAGCAGTCTAAAATATACTGAAATATTTCCAAAATACTGTTTAACCTTGTATTTTATTTTTTTGCATCATAAATGCATTATTTTGTTCTTTGTGGTGTTTTTTTTCCAATACTTTATTTTTTCTAATATCATTATTCATTTTTCATCTTCCTGGGATGTCAATTTTATTACAAATCCCCCAAAAAACATACTTGCCCTTGAAGTCCACTACCAATATCCCCAGTAAATGTTTCACAAACCATGTCAAAGAACAGACCCTTGAGACTAACCACTGGTGACTTTCTCATCCTTTGAGTGCACTCCTCTAACTTCATCACATTGCTATATATCTGTAAATGTGAAGAAGGCAACTATATGTATCATTAACCTGTTCCAGACTCTGTCCTCCCATTTTCTGAAGTGCAATCATAGCTCTGCGCAGTGGGTATCCCAGTGATGTCACAGCCTCAATAACTTCACGCTCCTCTTGACTGAGAGCCAGAAGAACATCTCCAGAAGAGTCTGGGCGTCTTAGTCTTGTAGGCGGCAGACAAGAGTATGGACTCAGAGACTAAAGAAAAAGAGCTGGGTATTACCTTCCAATGTAGCAAGACACAGTATGACACAAAAAAGAGAAGGGATTATGTGCCATTTGTTCTGCTGGCATAAGTACATTCAGGGATATACTGTAAAATGATTAGCGCTTCAGCTTGTTTTTGTTTACACTATGCATAATCTAAACATTTATGGGAGGTTGATTTTAAATGTAATGCTTCTTTAACAAGCTGATTTAGTGAAAATAAGCATTCTTTTTCAAACATATATGCGTAATTAAAAATTCCTCTTTTACTATTCCATAGGTTTTTATTTGACTTGAAAAGATATATATCACAATAATGTACTTCCTATAGTGTTTAAAAATCAGCATTTTTAATGATGAGCTGTTGTTATTGTTCTATTTCACATAAAAAGTGTTTTTGCAAGTTTCATAAAACAGAAGTTTATCATATTTTGAGCACGTGACTGTTTAAAAACAAAACACATTTATGCTATATATCGCCATACTAAAATGTCTATCAGACTGTGGCCCTTACCGAGGTTGTAGGTTTGTGGCAGCGTATTGGTGGAATAGAACCTGCACTATATGGTCTATTGGAGCAACAGCAGCAACTTGATGCAGGAGGAGATGGTGTTGGGCTGAGGGGCTGCCCATATCGCATGTTCCTTGGTTGTTGAGTTTGTGGGTGCCCCCTTACATCAAAACCCCCTTTATGTGGGTGCACAATGGCTGCAATCCTCCTGTTAGCAGCATCCAACTCATTTCTAGAGCTGTTTAGAGGGTTTAGTGTTTTTCTCTTTTTAACATTGCATGTGGGTGGTGGGGAGTTAAGTTGGGGGCATCGACATCTGGAAGGAGGGCTTGGCATGAAAGGAGAGGTGCGAGGTCGGACATTTCGTTGGATCTGGGGGCTTGCCCTACAGGATCTTGCTCTGGTCTCTCTTTGCCGAACATCTAACTCACTCTCTTCTGATGAAGAATACTCATCATCCTCAGAGTAGCCATCTTCCTCAAAGATGTCTTCCTTCTCCATGCTATCTGGTATACCCCAGCTGCTACGTGGACGACAGGGATGGACGTCTGTGACACTCAGGCTTCTACATTTACGCATCTGTAACAAATGCTTTGACTGCAGGGGGCTACTGTGCAAGGTTGGGGAAGCTCCACCACCATCTTGAATCATCCAGTAGGGGGGTGCAGAGGGTATATTGTCTGTAGTAGGAATGTTTCTACCATACATTCCTTCAACCCACTCCAAAACCTTCCTCTCTGTGGAAAAGTTGTGCTGTAGATATAACAAAAGGAGAAGAGGTATTACATTGCTTGATAAAATACTAAATTCCAGTCAAATTTATTCAGGAATTTTCAGGGGTGGACTGAGCAGTTAGACAAATAGGACCTGGACTGAGGGCTCAACACACAGGGGAACCCACAAGTGGCATTGTGGATGTGACTGTGCGTGAATAGTTGGCAGCAGGTAGGCAACGTTTAGTACTGGAAATGGTATCGCACACACAATGAGTGCCTACAGCCTTCTGCCTCCCCCCCAATTTAAAGAATATCTTGTAGTCCTGATATCTTTGCCACTTGTTGTGAGCTCAGGCGAGCTACTGCAGGGCCAAAAGCTGTGCTAGCATTAGCTAAGCAGTTAATGGGGAGTGGAGTGAGTGCATTGGCCCTGAAGTGGGGCCTTGTGCCTGGTCCTAGAGTGGGGACCCTGTGCCTGTATAGGGGATCTCTTTATATTGGGGACCTGATGTCATCTGGCCCTAATTCAAAGGGACCTGGGGTGTCAGCATGGCATAGGGGGCTCTTCCCAAATTTTTGTCTAAGGGCGCTGGTTGGTCTCAGTCCACCCCTAAACATTTGAAAATTAGAAGATTGTAAATACGGCTTTTAATATGGAATATTGATTATTTTATATTTGACTGCACTTTTATATTGACAAAATGCTTATTTAATCAACTATTAGCTCCACAGAAGTAATTGCTAATATCTCAAACTCTGATTTTGCTCATGAATACAGCGTTAAACCTGTACAGATCAAGATTTGTATGGCAAATGTAAACATCATATATCCTTTTAAAACAAGAACATATATCAAGCTGTAGTTATGCAGTGTTGATCTGTTTGCTTTAAATGGATATGAAACTCAATATTTTTATTATGTGAAGAACAGTTACTTATTCTGGTTTAGTGCACGTTTCTCCTAGAACATATACTTTAAAATAAGATGGTAATAGTATGAGGTGAAAATTAGTAGTTTTAGAACCATTTAACCAATAACGCAATAAGGGGGCTTAGATAGGTTTTAAATCTGTAAAGATGCCCCGACATAATTACAGTTGGGTTGGCTGTGTTTGATATACAGCGTAACAATTACAATTCCCTCTACACTTGCTCAATTTTTTCTTTTTGAGAGATAATTTAAAGGGACAGTCAAGTATAAATAAAACTTTAATGATTCAAGTAGAGCACCCAATTTTAAACAACTTTCTAATTCACTTCCATTATCTAAATGTGCACGGTCTTTTATATGCACACTTTCTGAGGCACTAGCTCCTACTGAGCATGTGAAAGATTCACAGGATATACATATATGCATTTTGTGATTGGCTGATGGCTGTCACATGAGGCATTAGGAAGGAAACTGTAACTAACTGACATTTATCATAAAACAATTATACTACTCATTTGAAATTCAAACTAAGAGCTTTTGAATTGTCTTTTTATTATGCATTTATTGATTATGCAGTTCTACTGTGTTAAGTGGTCCTTTAAAAGGACAGTCTAGTAAAAATAAAACTTTTATGATTCAGATAGGGCATGCAATTAATTATAAACAACTTTTCATTTTACGTTTATCATCAAATTTGCTTTGTTCGCTTGATATCCTTAGTTGAAAATCATATCTAAATAGACTCAGTAGCTGCTGATTGGTGGATACACAAAGATGCCTTGTATGATTGGCTCACCTATCTGCATTGCTATTTCTTCAACAAAGGATATCTAAAGAATGAAGCAAATTAGATTGAATGTTGTTTAAAATTGTATTCGCTATCTGAATCATGAAAGAAAAATGTTGGGTTTCATATCCCTTTGAAATGAACATTAAACATTTTTAAAAGCCCCTTTTTGTTTTTTGAGTGGTGTGATGATTTTTTATGCTTGTAGAACATGTCACTATTTACTGTCTATTAATCCATTTAAGCCAGTTAGGAACCTATCCATTGGGATCATTTATGTGTAAAAAGAACTAGTGTCCCTTTAAGATATGAAAATATCCTACTGCTGCTAAATGGCCCCATATCCTCCAACATATTACCCACATGAGACAAAGAAAATATATATATATATTTTTAAATCTGGATACTGATCACCACATTTTACAAAACAAAGCAAGAGACATATAAGCTTCACATGCAAATCCTAGATAACACACAGCAGCACTGAATAACCTGCACACAAAAAATGAGTTTTAAGGGAATTTAGAGCACCAAACTCGGTGTGCAAAACTGAGGACCTACGTGCGCTAACTAGACGTTCATATTCTAATTGAAACGCGAAAAAAATTATCACTACAGAGCGCAGTGGCGTGTGTAATCCCAGTATGCAGAAAACTGAAGTGCGCTATCCAGACACACAAAAACCCAAAGGCTGATGCGCAGAATTGAAACTAATTGCGCCAAAAACCCTGATGTGCAGAAAAAAAACAAAGGGAAAAAATGTATAGATTCTGTCCCAGGGCCATATATATATATATATATATATATATATATGACTAAATTAAAGCTATAGAGTGTCTAAATGAAAAATATAATAATACTTACTAATAGACACTCATCTACCAGTAAACAACCGGTAGAAAGCCAAACCAGTACTGAAACATATCAGTAGAGGATATGGAATAGGATTATATTGTAGATGCATAGAAGGAGGCAAAAGTCCCTGCAACCAATTATGGAGGGTCTGTGAAAGATTTCCCATAAGGCGAAAAAGGAGCCACAAACCATACCCCATATACGTCCCTCTGACAAGCACTGTACTCTGAGGGGAAACCGGGTCTAACTATAGACTGAAAACACCTTTTTCTTCAACCACCTCTAGTGGAGGCAAAGTAAAGACAGGTACATGTGAGATAGGAGGGGTTTTATAGAGCTCTTAGGGTTTGGAAAGCTTTGCCTCCTCCTAGTGATAAGGAAGAGTAATTCCCAGGAGTAATGGATTGTGGACTCTTACCACCTGTATGACAGAAATATATATATATATATATATATATATTTTTTTTTTTTTTTAATCTGGATACTGATCACCACATTTTATTAAAATACTTGTTTATTTTAATTATTAACGGCCAGATGATCCTTGATTAAAGGGATAAGAAAGTCAAAATTAAATCTGCATGATTCAAATAGAACAAATAATTTTAAGACACTTTTAATATCACTTCTATTTTCAAATGTGCTTTGTTCACTTGGTATCCCTTGTTGAAAATTAATTTGCACATATTGTACACTATTGGAAGCTAGCTGCTGATTGGTGCTTGCACACATTTGTCTCTTGTGATTGGCTATGTGTGTTCAGCTAGCTGCCAGTAGTGAAATGCTATTGCTTCAGCAAAGTATAACACGATAATAAAGAAAATATGAAAGTTGTTTAAAAATGTATGTTCTATCCAAATCATGAAAAAAAGGTGTTTCCTGCCCCCTTAAATACTATTATTCCATTCTTGGAAGGCTTCTCGTGATTCCTCTCCAGGTTGCCTAACAGCTTGTATATGAGTATAATATAGATTGACAAAGCAAAATGCATGAATTATGTTTTAACATAACTCCTTTTTTATTTTTATCCTTGCTCAAACTCTTTCTTTTTCTGTTATTTTAATACATACAGCTTATGTTCACTATGGTAATAAAATCATTTAAAACTATCATGAACATATTGGTGCTATATTATTGTCTACTCTAAAACTTAAAGTGTCAGTAAACAGACAGAGCAGGAGCGAGCTGCACTTAGTGTTATGGCGCGGTCGGGCCGGGCTGTGACTATACAGCTGGCCCGATGCGCTGTGTAAAAAAAACAGACCCGCTCAGCAGAGAGCAGAGAGCGGGTCTGAAAACCTGTCATATTTTTAAAAAATTCAAAGGGCAAATAAGGTTTTATAACGATAAGGCTAATATAATGTTATATAATTCTGCACTATGTGCAGAATTATATAACATTATTTTTTACATTTACTGTCCCTTTAATATATATATATATATATATATATATATACTGTATGTATATATATATATATATATATATATATATATATATATATATATATATATCAGTGATGTGCAGTCACTAGAGGCAGGTGAGGCAGTGCTTCACCTCTCATATGGGCAAAAATATATTTTTTTTATTGGCTTTAAAAAAAAATTGTAATATTTTTTCCCCCAGCATTTTTTTTTCTCACAGCTATATGTTGTGCAATGAAGAGGCACAATCAGGTCTGCCCACCATTACACAACATGCTGCGCCATCTACTGGATGCAAGTGGTTAAGATCATTGCATGGCTCATTAACTGCTTATTTGAGGCAGCCCTATTTGGGCTGAACCAATCCAGTGAGAGGCATTAGTAAGTGGAACATAGGGTTGGGGCTGGATGTTAAATCATATAAAACAAAACAAAAATGCAAAAAAACAACTTTCATATATTTTGTTGCTGTCCTGTGAACATGCTAGCTTTGCTAAAGTGAAAAAAAGAGTTCTGTTCTTCCCCTCTAAGTGCAGTGGAATGTGCCACTGTCACTTCCTGAATCCTTACAGAGCAGGAGAGAGGCACAGAGAGCAGTGTTTCACCCACATCTTATTAAAGTAAGATTTTACTGATAGGGATTCTGTTAGTTAAAATGATAATTTAATGAATGTGGTTTAGTGTTTGTTTACTCTTTTATAGCAGGGTCGTTTTTGTATTTTGTTTACTCAAACTTTACACCCACTAACTTAGCAGCTTGCCTCTGTACTTCACACTAAATTATAGACTAATTTTCTGAACTCTCTGTAGCTCTGCTGTTTTATTACTTTAAAATGCAGTGGTCCCCCCCCTTGTGTGTGTGTGTGTGTGTGTGTGTGTGTCTCTCTCTCTATCTATCCATCTCTCTCCTTATGTGTTGTTCTCCCCCATGGTCTCTTTCTCTCTCTGTCTCTCTTCCTCCCCCTCTGACTCTCATTCCTTATGTAATGAAAGAATCTATAAGCATAATTTGCAGCATTAAAGTAAAATGTATGTTTTAAACATATTTTAATGGGCATGGATTTCTAGATCTCATAATCAGAGCAAGCATTGTGTTATCTGGCAAGAGTTTCTGTTACAATCCTTTTAGACTAAAATCAGATGTTTACTAAGTTGACCAGTTTTCCAAGACACCATTTAAAGGGACATGAAACCCATATGAAACCCATATGCAAATTTAAATAACTTTCCAATTTACATCTAATATCTAATTTTCTTTATTCTTTTGATGTCCTTTGTTGAAAATCATATCTAAATATGCTCAGTAGCTGCTGATTGGTGGCTGCACATAGATACCTCATGTGATTGGCTCACCCATGTGCATTGCTATTTCTTCAACAAAGGATATCTAAAGAATGAAGGCGTATCCTAGCCACTGCCTCACCATCCTCTGACGTCACTGCACGTCACTGATATATATATATATATATATATATATATATATATACACACACATACATACATACACAGTATATATATTTATATACCAGGCAAGATTTGCTTAACAAATGTCACACAATACAAAATATTTTAAAGGATTTGTGTGTTTATCACAAAATGTCAACTACTTTTATATTCTCAATCCCCAGGAGACCTGAAAAAAAAGCAATACAACAAGTGATGGTAAATCCAAGTGTTTAAAAAAAAAAATGCCAGGATTTATCATCACTAAAAATAAACTGGCACAGTGCTCTTTTCTCAATGAGGTGACATTTCCACCTTTAAACCAATAGCCGTGCTAGTTATCTGGCAGTGTTTTGTCTTCTATCACAGCTATTGCAATTCCTGTCTATCAAATATTTTATTACATATTTATACAACACAGGAAAACCAATTTGAAAGAGGTCTCTTCTTATCTTGCTCCTACCTCACAATGCATACAGAGATATGAGACTCATAATTTAAGAGTTCATTCATTCCTGAGATTATGCACCATATTTTTTGGACCAGTAATAGATGTTACCATAAAAAATGACTTTTTAACTATTGTATATGGTTATTAAGGAAACCTGAGCATGGTAGGACACATGGGTCCTTATAAAGGGTCAGGCAATGAGTTATTTTATGTGCCATTTCAGTGCATAATATGAGGCTATACTGTATAAGATGCACTTTTCATGCAGTAGCAGAGCAGACTTAAGGAAGGTAAGTCATGCATATCCAATCCAACGAACAGATCTACAATTTCTTCTGCAATAGTCACAAATAAAATACAACCAATGGTTCTCAAAACAAATTAAAAAAAAATCTGTTGGACAGATTGTCCTGCAAATCGTAGGACTAAAATAACCATATCAGCATGGATAGATATTAGGATGCAGTCCACATAACAAGTCACTGAGATCGCCTTAGATTTAAAGGGACATGAAACCTAAACATTTTATGTTTCCAGTAGAACATACATTTTTAAACAACTTTGCAATTTACTTTTATTAATTTTGCCTCATTCTCCTGGTATCCTTATTTCAAGAAGTAGCATGCACTTCTGGGAGCTAGCTGAACACATCAGTAAACCAATGACAAGAGGCA
The DNA here is from genome assembly GCF_027579735.1 of Bombina bombina. NCBI lineage: Eukaryota > Metazoa > Chordata > Amphibia > Anura > Bombinatoridae > Bombina > Bombina bombina. Next base: position 171,715 of record NW_026512216.1, read on the forward strand.
TATATGTGCAGCCACCAATCAGAAGCTAGCTCTTTGCTCCTGAGCCTACTGAGGTATCCTTTTCAGCAAAGGATACAAAGAGAACTAAGCAAATTAGATAATAAAAGTAAATTGGAAAGTTGTTTAAAATTGCATTCTCTATCTGGATCATGAAATATTTTTTTTGGGTTCCAAGTCCCTTTAAGTGGTTCAATCTGTGGCCATATCAAAAGGAAGTGCAACCAGCAGAAAACGGTTCCAAAACAAACCTTATGAACTTTCAATGGTCTAGATGCATAATAATATGAAGAAAATAAGCATCCTATTGTACACTCAAACCTAATAAACTAACAAACAGACATCTTCAAATGGAGATCAGCAACACTTGTTTTTTAAAGGTCTGTCTTTCTTAAACTGGGAAAAGGTCACAATAAGACCCAGGGGAACCTGAGAAAGGAAAAACTCTGGCAAGGTATGTCCTGTAACACTGGTTTATCCAAGGAGTAAAAAACTTGTCAATGTTCCCTTAAAAGAGACTCAACCAATTGATCATAATGGCTTGAACATAAATAAAACACACATGGTACAAACGCTTTGTAGATGGCCTGATCTTTATTTAGAATGATAAGCTAGATTTATTTAAAGGGATATGAAACCCATTTTTTTTTTCTTTTATGATTCAGATAGAGAATGTCATTTTAAGCAACTTTCTAATTTACTCCTATTGTCAATTTTTTTTGTTTTTTTGGTATCTTAATTTGAAAAGGAGCCGGCCTATTTTTGGTTCAGCACCTGGGTAATGCTTGCTGATTGGTGGTTAAATGTAGCCACCAATCAGCAAGCACTACCCAGGGTGCTGAAACAAAAATGGGCTTACATTCCTGCTTTTTCACATAAAGATACCAAGAGAACAAAGAAAAAATGTAAATTAGAGAGTTGCCTAAAATTGCATGCTCTATCGGAATCATGAAAGAAAAACAAAATTTATTGCAATATTTGTAGCTCCTTGTGGATCACAGATAATCTGCCAATTATCAGTGAATTGACTGACCACCCAGCTATTCCACCTTGATATTTTTCATCTATAGACCAAGACGATTGGAAAGATATACATAGAGAAATCCACCTCTGCAAACCAATCTGGAGCGTTGAGGCCTAAGGCAGGGGCAGGCTCTTCACTGAGAGGTTCTCAACCCCCCCCCCCCCGGTAAAACTATAGGCCTATACAGGGAGTGCAGAATTATTAGGCAAATGAGTATTTTGACCACATCATCCTCTTTATGCATGTTGTCTTACTCCAAGCTGTATAGGCTCGAAAGCCTACTACCAATTAAGCATATTAGGTGATGTGCATCTCTGTAATGAGAAGGGGTGTGGTCTAATGACATCAACACCCTATATCAGGTGTGCATAATTATTAGGCAACTTCCTTTCCTTTGGCAAAATGGGTCAAAAGAAGGACTTGACAGGCTCAGAAAAGTCAAAAATAGTGAGATATCTTGCAGAGGGATGCAGCACTCTTAAAATTGCAAAGCTTCTGAAGCGTGATCATCGAACAATCAAGCGTTTCATTAAAAATAGTCAACAAGGTCGCAAGAAGCGTGTGGAAAAACCAAGGCGCAAAATAACTGCCCATGAACTGAGAAAAGTCAAGCGTGCAGCTGCCAAGATGCCACTTGCCACCAGTTTGGCCATATTTCAGAGCTGCAACATCACTGGAGTGCCCAAAAGCACAAGGTGTGCAATACTCAGAGACATGGCCAAGGTAAGAAAGGCTGAAAGACGACCACCACTGAACAAGACACACCAGCTGAAACGTCAAGAATGGGCCAAGAAATATCTCAAGACTGATTTTTCTAAGGTTTTATGGACTGATGAAATGAGAGTGAGTCTTGATGGGCCAGATGGATGGGCCCGTGGCTGGATTGGTAAAGGGCAGAGAGCTCCAGTCCGACTCAGACGCCAGTAAGGTGGAGGTGGAGTACTGGTTTGGGCTGGTATCATCAAAGATGAGCTTGTGGGGCCTTTTCGGCTTGAGGATGGAGTCAAGCTCAACTCCCAGTCCTACTGCCAGTTTCTGGAAGACACCTTCTTCAAGCAGTGGTACAGGAAGAAGTCTGCATCCTTCAAGAAAAACATGATTTTCATGCAGGACAATGCTCCATCACACGCGTCCAAGTACTCCACAGCGTGGCTGGCAAGAAAGGGTATAAAAGAAGAAAATCTAATGACATGGAATGGGCCAAGAAATATCTCAAGACTGATTTTTCTAAGGTTTTATGGACTGATGAAATGAGAGTGAGTCTTGATGGGCCAGATGGATGGGCCCGTGGCTGGATTGGTAAAGGGCAGAGAGCTCCAGTCCGACTCAGACGCCAGTAAGGTGGAGGTGGAGTACTGGTTTGGGCTGGTATCATCAAAGATGAGCTTGTGGGGCCTTTTCGGCTTGAGGATGGAGTCAAGCTCAACTCCCAGTCCTACTGCCAGTTTCTGGAAGACACCTTCTTCAAGCAGTGGTACAGGAAGAAGTCTGCATCCTTCAAGAAAAACATGATTTTCATGCAGGACAATGCTCCATCACACGTGTCCAAGTACTCCACAGCGTGGCTGGCAAGAAAGGGTATAAAAGAAGAAAATCTAATGACATGGCCTCCTTGTTCACCTGATCTGAACCCCATTGAGAACCTGTGGTCCATCATCAAATGTGAGATTTACAAGGAGGGAAAACAGTACACCTCTCTGAACAGTGTCTGGGAGGCTGTGGTTGCTGCTGCACGCAATGTTGATGGTGAACAGATTAAAACACTGACAGAATCCATGGATGGCAGGCTTTTGAGTGTCCTTGCAAAGAAAGGTGGCTATATTGGTCACTTATTTGTTTTTGTTTTGTTTTTGAATGTCAGAAATGTATATTTGTGAATGTTGAGATGTTATATTGGTTTCACTGGTAAAAATAAATAATTGAAATGGGTATATATTTGTTTTTTGTTAAGTTGCCTAATAATTATGCACAGTAATAGTCACCTGCACACACAGATATCCCCCTAAAATAGCTATAACTAAAAACAAACTAAAAACTACTTCCAAAACTATTCAGCTTTAATATTAATGAGTTTTTTGGGTTCATTGAGAACATGGTTGTTGTTCAATAATAAAATTAATACTCAAAAATACAACTTGCCTAATAATTCTGCACTCCCTGTAGGCCGGGTAAACAGTGCACAGTCACTGAGAAAACACAAACTCTCAAAACTATGATACTACTAGCTGAATGGGAATCGGAGATTATCCATCTCTTACAGGAGCATTTTAGAGAGCTTGAGCTAAGCATACACAGAGCCTTTCAGAAAGTAATGGAAATTGCGAGCAAGCCAAGTCGTGCTAATACGGAACGAGGAGGCACACAGCCTAATACAGTAAAAGGAGCGTTCTCACTCCAAAGAAGGATCAGTTATGCACAATGTGGCAATTCGGGACAAAAAAAAAAAAGAGTACCACAGAGGAAGATACAGTTTCACATGATACTGTTGTTGCTCCACTGCCTGCAACTGGGGAAGGGGATGGCTCCCCTGATCAGTACAAACAGATCCAGAAGGTTACTGGAGTGACCAGCGGCTCAGCAATGTCTGCACCGGTGCTCAGGGGAAGCAACTACTCCCTGAAGACGCCACATCTTATATGTACCCCGTGGAGGCCCCAAAACCTGACAGGTGCAATGTTACTTACAAGCAGCTGCATAGGTGTTTGCAAGGAAGCTGGCCCTGTACAGCCGGATGCGAAGAGGTCGCTCCCCACACTCTTGCTCCATAATCCCATTATGGAGGAAACGGAACCGTACGGCAGGGCTTTAGACAAGACTGAGGTCATTTTGTGCCTGCTTTTTGACCCTGGCGGCTCATGTGGGTGAGCACGCATCGGGACTGAGTTTTGCAAACCCTTCCTTGTTGTCCCCACACGGCTTGCTGTACAGGAAGAAAAAGACATAGACAATGGACAGCAGCAGGGTATTGTTTCTATATAGCATATCCATGAACGCTTGATACTCTCACTAATTGTTTTTAATTAAAGGGCCACTGTAAGTAAATATTTTCTATGCCTGTTACTAACTACCCACCCCAAAAACGCTTTTTATCAATAGCATTTCATTAACATATCTCTACCGTATATCAGAAATCTTGTCTGCAAATTTAATTGTTTTCCAAGCCCACTCCATGGGTATCCTTTGCTCTGTACCAATCCGCTTACAATACCTAGGTTTCAAAATGGCGCTTTAAACACAAAGTTATTGGTTTAAGTATTTTGAACATGCAGTGCTGAAAATAGTGGGCAGGATAACGTGACATCATCGGCGAATAAAAGATATAACTTTTAGAACGTCATGAAACTTCATTTTGGAGAAAATATAGGTCAGTAGGTTTTAATTAATGTTTATTAACTTTAATATGTTAGTTGTTTAGCTTAAAAATTATAACAGAAAGTAATCCTTTAAGTGAACCCTGTATATTATCCATCCGTTGACGTTTAAATGTTAAAGGGTACTATATGCCCCATTTCATATCTGTTCACATTAATTACAATGGCCATAGATAGCAGTCAATGTGGAACTGACACTCCTATTATATAGATCCTTAAGTAGCGACCTTAAAGGGACATTATACACTCATTTTTTCTTTGCATAAATGTTTTGTAGATGATCTATTTATATAGCCCATAAAGTTTTTTTAAATGAATGTATAGTTTTGCTTATTTTTTAAATAACATTGCTTTGATTTTCAGACTCCTAACCAAGCCCCAAAGTTTTATGTGAATACCGTCAGCTACCTTCTCCAGCTTGCTCCTGTTTATGTAAAGGGTCTTTTCATATGCAAAAGAAGGGGGAGGAGGGGAGTGCCTTATTTCTCACTTGCAGTGGGCTTTCCAACTACCTTTTCAACAGAGCTAAACTGAGAGATTCTAAGTAAGTTTTTAAACAGTTTTATACTGGATTTTTATATCAGTATCTGTGCATCTTATTCTTTATAGTAGAGTCTATTACATGCAGTTATATGAAAATGAGTCTATACTGTCCCTTTAACCACCAAAACCTGTGGATATTAAGTTCTGATACTATTATAATAAATGTTCCGCAGTGCAAGCATGTAATAATATATTAGACTACTATGGACGTACAATATGGATTGCACTTTTATAATGTTTAGAGTACTTTGTGTTTTCCACTTCAAAGGCATCATTCTTATTCCTATAGTTTATTTCCAAGTGTGCCTACAATTAACCAAGTGCGGATAACCCTACTGGACATGGCTTATGGAAATGTACTCTGTATTGGTATGATGTTACTGGGGCTCCCCTATCTGTTCTATTTAGCTGTATTGTCAGCAGCCGAGGGGGTACAGTCTCTTTGTATTTACCATAGGGAGGCTTCTTAACACAGTTGTTAGCTAACTTTATCTATTGTAAATAAGTATTTACTTGGAGTAGGAGTGCACCCCTTTTTACCATAAGAACATAGCAGAACACTCATTTGCAGCAGGCTAAGACATTATAATGGCAAGCTTCCTCACATACTCCTACTTATTGAACCACACATCATATGTATCAAGAGAATTTTGTATGCTACTCAACCATACAGTCTATGCACGCTCCCAATGACCTGATCATCCAAAAGTTTGGAACCCACAGAACCGTATTTATTTTTCTTTTAATAATTACTATAGATTCCCATTCACATTTCCCACAAGCTTCATATATATTGTGCAGATTTATACGATAAAATATTTGTTCATAAGCTAACATAGGTCCAAAAGAGACCACCTAACTCATTTTGTACCCTCTAGATACCATCCTAGACCATACGGGTCCAAGAGTGACTCATAGCAGTATGAGTGGGATCTTAAAAATACTGTTGAGGCTTAGATTGGCTTATCATATTTATATTACTGTTTATGTATGTATGTATGTATATATATATATATATATACTGTATATATATATATATATATATATATATATATATATATATATATATATATATATATATATATATATATATATATATATATATATATATACATATACATAGTTGTTATATGCCAATAGTTTTTATGATGTTGTTTTCAATATACTTAAACTACAGTAAAAATGGAAAACAAGGTTATTCAGTGGAGATCCAAAAGTGGTCTCCTCAGTTGGTACTTACCTCCAATAACTCCTTCACCTGGAAAGGGGGTCTAAAAGTGGCCTCATCTATCATTTTAAATGTTTATAGCAGATTTGGTATTCTATGTACATATTGTGCCTTTTATTAGTACCTTCCTATGGCATGCATGTAACCAACCTACATTATTGTATATTATGTTGTCTTTATTCCAACTTTACTATGATGTCACTTCATTGTAAACTCTATGTATACCTTGTTAAACCTCAAATAAAAATTAAAAATAAAATAAAAAAATGTATACTTAACTGATAAATGTCTTTCTTTCCGGATATGGTAAGTCCACGGCGTCCTCAATTACTGTTGGGAATATCACTCCTGGCCAGCAGGAGGAGGCAAAGAGCACCACAGCAAGAGCTGTTAAGTATCCCTCCCCTTCCCACAATCCCCAGTCATTTGACCGAAGGAAAATGTAGAAAAGGAGAAACACAAGGTGTAGAGGTGCCTGAGGTTTAGTAAAAAAAATGCTGTCTTAAAAATACAGGGTGGGGCCGTGGACTCACCATATTCGGAAAGAAAGAAATTTATCAGGTAAGCATACATTTTGTTTTCTTTCCTAAGATATGGTGAGTCCACAGGGTCCTCAATTACTGTTTGGAACCAATACCCAAGCTAAAAGACACTGAGTGAGGACTAGGGAGGGACAAGGCAGATAGACCTAAACAGAAGGCACCACTGATTGAAGAACCTTTCTTCCAAAAGAAGCCTCAGCCGAGGCAAAAGTATCGAATTTATAAAATTTTGAAAAAGCATGCAAAGAGGACCAAGTTGCAGCCTTGCAAATCTGTTCCACAGAAGCTTAATTTTTGAAAGCCCAAGAAGAAGAAACAGCCCTAGTGGAATGAGTTGTAATTCTCTAAGGAGGCTGCTGTCCAGCAGACTCATACGCCAAACGAATAATACTTCTCAACCAAAGAGAGAGAGAAGTAGCAGAAGCTTTCTGACCTTTACGTTTCCCTGAAAAACAAACAAACAAAGCAGAAGAATTGCGAAAATCCTTAGTCGCCTGCAAACAGAGCAAGCACAACATCTAAATTATGCAACAAACGTTCCTTTTAAGAGGAAGGATTTTTTGTGTCATATGTACTACAAGTCTCTCTTTGGTATGTAAATTTATCCCTGGATTCAAATCCTGACAAATTTCCCTGTTTTTTGTGTCATATGCACTACAAGTCTCTTTTTGGTATGCAAATTGATCCCTGCATTCAAATCCTGCCAAATCTCTCTGTTTTTTTGTGTCATATGTACTACAAGTCTCTCTTTGGTATGTGAATTGATCCCTGCATTCAAATCCTGCCAAATTTCCCTGTTTTTTTGTGTCATATGTATTGCAAGCCTCTCTTTTTGCATTTGTCTGTATAATTAATTATGTATTCACCCTGCTGATATCTTGCCTTTATCTATGTGATGTTCAGACCTTGCAAATACTGGTTTTAATTCCTAAATTTATAATTTCACTAATGGTTTAACCACAGCCTCCCCCAAATTCTATTGTCTGTTATTTTTAACTAATCTCACCCTCAATCAAATTTTCCCAATTGGCCTTTGACTGTCTTTGATCAGGTCATTACCTAATTTATATCATTCAGCTGAATGCTGTGGCCTATACATTTAACACTGCTAAAGGGAAGCAATGCAGGCTTAGATAGCACTATTGTAAGATCATCTGTTCACATCTCTTAAGTGAACATTTATAAGTGAGGCACAAAGCATTATTCAAGAATTGAACAAGGAGTGGACAAGGGATAAGACAAGTGCTGTTTTTATTCTAAGTTGTATACACTGTTTGAATATTTTGTAAAAATGCTAAATATCTTCATATTCCTTTTTACCACCTTTTGTCTGTTTAACAAACTATTTTACTCAATTACTCCTTACCCCTCACCACCAGCACTGCTCATTAGCCCATCTCTCTTAACCTCACCTTACTTTTGTATTCATGAACTTCACACGTTCTTAAAGACTCTCTCTCCCCCTTGCAACTCATCACAAAAACAGTCTCACTACTGCAAAACCGCATCTCATCTTATGTCACTCTCCCTCTTGCTCATACTAGCTGCTGGCGACATCTCCCCCAATCCTGGTCCCCCACAACTTCCTTGCCCTGCACACCCATGTGTGCCTTTAAATAGACTTCAAAAACAAAACTCTGGTAACCTTAATCTTATTCCTTTTGCATCTAGAGCCACCACCTCCTTCACTTGTGCACTTTGGAACTCTTGCTCTGTTTGCAACAAACTCACTTCTATCCCACTCTCTCAATCTTTTGGCTCTCACAGAAACCTGACTCTCTCCTTCAGACACTGCTTGCTCTGCTGCACTGTCATGTGGGGGTCTCCACTTCAGCCACACTCCTAGATCTGACAATAGACAAGGAGGTGGTGTTGGTATTTTACTTTCCTCTAGTTGCACCTTTCAACAAATACAGCCCTTCTCTTCCCTCATTGTCTTAATTTGAAACACACATGATTCGCTTATTCTCTTCCCTCTCTATACGTGTTGCAGTCATATACCGCCCCCCTGGCTCCGCAACTCTATTTGTAGATCACATTTGTCACCTGGCTACCTTACTTCCTTTCCTCGGATACCCCTGCCCTCATTCTCTGTGACTTCAACCTCCCTGTTGATAATCCCACTGCCTCTGCAAAACAACTTCTGCAACTCACTTCCTCTTTCGGCCTGTCACAAATAGACTGACTCTCTCACTCACAAAGATAGTCACTCCCTTGATCTGATTTTCATTTATTGATGCACTATCTCAAACTTCACAAACTCACCTTTTCCTCTTTCTGACCAACACCTCCTCACTTGTTCCATCACCTCCCTCCCTACAACTCTCCCTCCTTCTACCACTCACACTAAACTTCACAGAAGAATCAAGTCATTAGATCAGCAACAGCTCGCTAGCTCTCTTGATCCTCTCCTCTCTTCCATCCCCTCCTTTTCCTGTCCTGATTAATTCATCTGCCACTATAACTCCACCCTTACATCAGTCCTTGATAACCTGGCCCCACCTACCATAACTCGGAAAACAAACACTCATCCTCAGCCCTGGCATACTCCTCTGACACGGTACCTACGCAGATGTTCCCGTACTGCTGAGCGACACTGGAGGAAATCTTGGAGTTCTGCTGACTTTCTTCACTATAAGTTCATCTTGAACTTTTACTATTCTGCCCTTAATCTATATAAGCAACACTACTTCTCCACTTTTATCTCTACTCTTTCTTCAAACCTAAAACGTCTGTTCTCCACCCCACCCCCACCTCAACTTTTATCTCAGCCCATGATTTTGTCAGCTACTTCAACAACAAAATCGACTCCATCAGAAATTAAATCATCTCTCAACATACTATTGGTCTCCCTCCCCCTCAAAAGCTCACAATCATCCAAAACCCCCATAAATTTAGCTCTTTTGCCCCTGTTACAGAGGATGAAGTTTCTGCCCTTATACTATCCTCTCACCTCACTACCTGTCCCCTCGACCCCATCCCCTCACAACTACTCCCCTCTCTCTCTTCTACCCTTACCCCAATACCCACACACATCTTCAACCTCTCCCTCAGCACTGGCATAGTTCCCACATCTCTTAAGCATGCATTAGTCACAACTATCCTCAAAAAACCTCTCGATCCAACCTCCCCATCCAACTACCACCCTATTTCCCTACTACCTCTTGCCTCAAAGCTTCTTGAAAAGCTAGTAAATGCACGTCTATCCCATTTCCTTACACTAAACTCCCTCCTTGACCCACTGCAATCTGGATTTTGCCCCTTCACTCAACAGAGACCGCAATTGTTAAGGTTACCAATGACCTACTTACAGCAAAATCAAAAGGCCACTTCTCTCTACTTATCCTCCTTGATCTGTCTGCAGCCTTTGATACTGTCGACCACCCTCTTTTGCTCCACACCCTCCAATCCTTCGGCATCTGTGACACAGCTCTCTCTTGATTCTCTTCCTATCTGTCTAACCGTACCTTTAGTGTAGCCTTCTCTGGGGCAGCCTTTACCCTGTTACCTCTTTCTGTTGGGGTACCACAAGGCTCTGTCCTCGGTCCCCTTCTCTTCTCAATCTACACATCCTCACTAGGTTCCTTAATAAAGTCCCACAGGTTTCATTATCATTTGTATGCCGATGATACCCAAATCTACCTCTCTGCACCAGAACTATCTCCTTCCTTTCGAACCCGTGTCACTGTCTCTCTCATATCTAATCTTGGATGTCCTCTCACTAGGCTAAATCTCTCCAAAACTGAGCTCCTTATGTTCCCCCTTCTTCCAAAATCTCCACCCCCATGTCTCTATAACGGTTGATAACTCCATCATTACCCCAACCTCACATGCCTGATGTATTGGGGTCACACTGGACTCAGATCTTTCTTTCACTCCTCACATTCAGTCCTTGGCTAAAGCCTGCCTCTTCCACCTTAAAAACATTGCTAAAATTAGACATTTCCTTACACCGGACACAACAAAGATTTGAATCCACTGTCTCATCCTTTCCTGCCTTGACTACTGCAACTCTATCCTCTCTGGTCTCCCTAGCTACCGCCTAGCTCCTTTACAATCCATATGCCAGGCTCATCTACCTTGCACGTCGCTCTTCATCTGCCGCACCTCTCTGCCAATCCCTTCACTGGCTTCCTCTTGCCTCCAGGATTAAACACAAAATTCTCACTCTGACACACAAAGCCCTCAATTGCACTGCTCCCCCCTACATCTCAGACCTTGTCTCCAGATACTCTCCCTCCCATCCCCTTCGTTCTGCTCATGATCTCCTACTCTCCTTCTCTCGTTACCTCCTCACATTCCCGTCTTCAAGATTTCTCCAGATTGGCTCCCATCTTATGGAACTTTCTGCCTCGCTCCACAAGAATCTCCCCTAGTTTTAAAAGCTTCAAGTGCTCCCTGAAGACTCTACTTTTCAGGGACGCTTACAACCTACACTAACCTTCCTATCTCCACTGCTATCCCCTAAAACCCCATAGAATGTAAGCCTATGAGCCCAGCTGTTTGTAGTTCATCTTCATAAGCGCCGACTACAACAGTGCAACTCTCGGCAAGACCCTCTCTCCTCAATTGATACCTGTAATCATTTTTATATACCACCTATGTTCATAGCGCTGCGAAACCTGTTGGCGCTCTACAAATACCTGATAATAATAACAGAGAGAAGGAACAACAATTTACTGATTAATATTTCCATCCAAGACAACATTAGGAAGAAGACAAAACTTGGTATGAAGAACTGCCTTAGTCGCATGAAATATGAGATAAGGCGAATCGCACTGCAAAGCTGAGAGTTCTGAAACTCTCTGAGCAGAGGAGATAGCAAAAAGAAACAGAACCTTCCAAGATAACAACTTAATATCTATGGAATGCATTGTCTCAAACGGAGCTTGTTGCAAAACTTTAAGATGAAGATTAAGACTCCAAGGTGGAGCAACAGATTAAAACACAGGCCTAATTCTGACTAAGGCCTGACAAAAAGATTGCACATCCGACATGTCCGCCAGACACTTGTGCAGCAAAATAGATAAAGCAGAAATCTGACCTTTCAGAGTACTGACAGACAAACCCTTCTCCAGACCTTCCTGGAAAAAAGACAAAATTCTTGGAATCCTGACCCTACTCCAAGAGTAGCCCTTGGATTCACACCAGTAAAGATATTTACGCCATATCTTATGGTAAATCTTTCTAGTAACAGGCTTACGAGCCTGAATCATGGTCTCAATGACCGACTCCGAAAACCCACACTTAGACAGAATTAAGCTTTCAATCTAAGCAGTCAGCTTCAGAGAAACGAGATTTGGATGAAGGAAGGAACCCTGAATCAGGAGGTCCTTCCTCAGGGGTAGTCTCCACGGTGGCAGATACGACATTTCCACTAGGTCTGCATACCAGATCCTACGAGGCCATGCCAGAGCGATTAGAATCACTGACGCTCTCTCTTGCTTGATAAGAGCAATAACTGGTGGAAGAAGAGCGAACGGAGGAAATAGGTATGCCATCCTCAAGTTCCAAGGAACTGCCAAAGCATCTATCAGAAAGGCCTGAGGATCCCTCAACCTTGAACCATACTTTGGTAGCTTGGCGTTCTGTCAAGACGCCATCAGATCCAACTCTGGTACCCCCCATTTGATGGTTAACCTGGAGAACACCTCCGGATGGAGTCCCCCCCCCCCCGCCGGGATAAAAAGACAACAAGATCTCTGTGTGAGATTTTGCAAGTTGAAAAGATGGCACCTGAACCAGAATGTCGTATAGATAAGGCGCCACTGCAATACCCCAAGACCGAATCACTGCCAAAAGAGCCCCCAGGACCTTTGAGTAAATTCTGGGAGCTGTGGCAAAGCCAAATGGGAGAGACACACACTGATGTTTGTCCAGAAAGGCAAATCTCAGAAATTTGTGATGATTCCTGTAAATGGGAACATGGAGGTACACATCCTTCAGGTCTATGGCTGTCATGAACTGACCCTCTTGCACTAGAGGAAGAACGGAGCAGATAGTCTTGAAGGACGGCACTCTGAGAAACTTGTTGAGATACTTTAGATCTAGAATGGGTCTGAAAGTTCCCTCTTTTTTGGGAACCACGAACAGATTGGTATAAAACCCCAGTCCCTGTTCCTATACTGGGACTGGAACTATCGCTCCCATAAGGGAATGATCCTGAACACATTTCAAAAAAACCTCTCTCTTTATTTGGTCTACAGATAATCTTGAGAGGTGAAACCTGCCCCTGGGTGGAACTGTTTTGAATTCTAATTGGTATCCCTGAGATACAATGTCCACGAGCCCACGGATCTGAAACATCTCGTATCCATGCTTGATTAAACAGAGAGAGTCTGCCCCTCACTTGATCCGGTCCCAGATTGGGGGCAAACCCTTCATGCTGACTTAAACTCAGCTGTGGGCTTTTTAGATTGCTTCCCCTTGTTCCAAGACTGACTGGGTTTCCAAGAAGGCTTGGACTGTTCCTGCTTGGTAGAAGAGGGGGAAGACTTACCTCTGAAGTTATGAAAGGAATGAAAAATACTCTGACGTCCTTTCAGCCTATTCTTCTTATCTTGTGGTAGAAAATATCCTTTACCACCCGTGATATCAGAGATCATTTCTGCCAAATGGATACAAAAAGACAGCGCCTCATAGTGCAGCAAGCTCCAAGAAATGGAGTGACAAGTGAACGACAAACGTATGGAAATATACTCACAAGTATACTGGCACTCTTATTAAAAGAAGTGCGAATATGCAGGCTGACGTTTTTCAGCAGTCAGTACGCTGGATTATGGATGATGCGATGTATCGTGAGTGCGGCTGTGGGCACTCCTCTGTCGGCAGCCGGGAATCTCCTATGGAGACACAGTGGGGGTATGCAGCTTCTGCTTGACAACGGGAGTTTCGTAAATGTTGGCAAAAGGTAGCCGTATGCAAGTAACAACTTGTGAGTTCAATACCTCCCAAGGAATAAAAGACACAGGTAGTGCTAATGAAAGTCTTTGGATAAATTCAAATGGTTATTTATTGGTGAGCTTAAAACACGTTTCTCGGCCGTAAGCTCCTGGCCGTTTCATCAAGTTAATTACACACAATGGTTCAAGACAGGTTTAAAAAAGGTAACAACAGGTTTGATTGGTCAACGCATAAGCGAATGGTAACATTTAAGACAAAATACCAACATAATAGTAAACGTATATCACTGTTGGCCAGGTTAGCCGTAATTTGTAGACTGCATAAGACAGCTTGTACTATATCAATTATGAACACAATGCAAATGAAACTGATCACTATATATATACATTTAAAACCTATATAAAACATTTGGAAAATTCTATTATATACTGACATGGTGTCTGTATGAGAATATTTCGGAATAGAGTGTAAAAAAATCTATATTTGACCATAGATTAAAATGGAAAGCTGGCATGTTGAGTAATAGGAAAAACAAAATTTAAAAAATATATATATGTTTGTATATAGATAACTCCAAAAAACACAGGACGGAGTACAGTAATTGAGGGTGCATCATTTCTGCCAATCCCGGCCCAAACAAGGTCTTACCCTTGTAAGGAATCACCAAAAGTTAAGACTTAGAGGAAACATCTGCTGACCAAGATTTCAGCCATAATGCTCTACGTGGCAAAATCGCAAAACCAGATATTTTGACTCCCAACTTGATGACCTGCAAAGAGGGGTCAGTAATAAAGGAATTGGCTAGCTTAAGAGCCTTAAAGGGACATGCCACCCACATTTTTTCTTTTAGGATTTAGAAAGAGAATGCAATTTTAAACATCTTTCTAATTTACTTATATTATCTAATTTGTTTTATTCTCTTGATATTCTTTGATGAAAAGCATATCTAGATATGCTCACTAGCTGCTGATTGGTTGCTGCACATAAAAGCATTGTGTGATTGGCTCACCATGTGCCTTGTTTTTTCTTTAACTAAGGATATTTAAAAAATGAAGCAAAATAAATAATGGAAGTAAATTGTAATGTTGTTTAAATTTCTATTCTCTATCTGAATCATGAAAGAAAGATTTTGGGTTTAGTGGCCCTTTAATGCTATCTTGTATCTCCTTGAAATGAGTCTTTGCTTGAAGAGACTCAGACAAAGCGTCAAACCAATAGGCTGCCTCACTTGTCACGGTAGCAATACACACCGCTGGTTGCCATTGGAGACCCTGATGAATATACATCTTTTTCAAGTAAGCCTCTAACTACTTGTCCATAGGATCCTTGAAAGAGCAACTATCCTCAATAGGAATAGTAGTCCATTTAGCCAGGGTAGAAATCACCCCTTCTACCTTGGGTACCGTCTGCCATGATTTCTTAATGGAGTCATCTATCGGGAACATCTTTCAAAAAAACAAAGACGTGAAAAAGGAATTCCAGGTATCTCCCATTCCCGGGCAATAATCTCCGTAGCCCGGTCTGGCACTGGAAACACCTCCAGAGAGAAGGGGACATCAAAGTATCTATTCAATTTACTAGATTTCTTAGGGTTGACAACGACAGGGCTATCGGAGTCATCCAAGGTAGCCAGAATTCAAGCTTAAATCTGAAGGAAACAACTTCAGCATCAGAAGAAGGAATTACACTATCCAAATCTGAGATCTCACCCTCAGAGGCTACCAAAGTATCTTCCTCATCAGACTTAGAGAAAGCAACTTGGTTAGCCTGGACTGGATCAGAAACTTTACTATCTGATGCTCTAATTTTCCTCTTGTGTCTTCCCTGAAGCATGGGAATGGCAGCTAACGCCTCAGATACCGCAGAGGATAACTGGGCAGCAATTTCTGCATGCAAATATACTCCTCCAGGAGATTGTGAGGAACCACAGGGCACTGCATGTGATAAGGTTTAGGATGTTTGAGAAGAAAGCTGCTGCATTGCCTGAGCAGCATCAACCTGAGAGAGTGTTCTCTAAATACAATCAGAACAAAAGGGCAAAGGAGGTTCAAATTGGTTGTCCAAACAAGGCTTGCATTCAACAGGAGGCATAGAACCCTGGTCCATCTTGTAATTAAAATTGAAACACAAGCAACAAACCAAAAAAATATATATATATTTTAAAGCTGTCCCTTTAAGAGCTTTCGTTCCTAAAGTAAATGTGATTGATAAATAGGATATAATATAATCTCCTCCTTAATTTGACAAATAAATTATGAGGCAAATCAATGCCCAAAACTCTATATGTAATTCAGTCTAAAAAACATAATTTATGTAAGAACTTACCTGATAAATTCATTTCTTTCATATTAGCAAGAGTCCATGAGCTAGTGACGTATGGGATATACATTCCTACCAGGAGGGGCAAAGTTTCCCAAACCTCAAAATGCCTATAAATACACCCCTCACCACACCCACAATTCAGTTTAACGAATAGCCAAGAAGTGGGGTGATAAAAAAGTGCGAAAGCATATAAAATAAGGAATTGGAATAATTGTGCTTTATACAAAATCATAACCACCACAAAAAAAGGGCGGGCCTCATGGACTCTTGCTAATATGAAAGAAATGAATTTATCAGGTAAGTTCTTACATAAATTATGTTTTCTTTCATGTAATTAGCAAGAGTCCATGAGCTAGTGACGTATGGGATAATGACTACCCAAGAAGTGGATCTTTCCACACAAGAGTCACTAGAGAGGGAGGGATAAAATAAAGACAGCCAATTCCTGCTGAAAATAATCCACACCCAAAATAAAGTTTAACGAAAAACATAAGCAGAAGATTCAAACTGAAACCGCTGCCTGAAGTACTTTTCTACCAAAAACTGCTTCAGAAGAAGAAAATACATCAAAATGGTAGAATTTAGTAAAAGTATGCAAAGAGGACCAAGTCGCTGCTTTGCAGATCTGGTCAACCGAAGCTTCATTCCTAAACGCCCAGGAAGTAGAAACTGACCTAGTAGAATGAGCTGTAATCCTCTGAGGCGGAGTTTTACCCGACTCAACATAGGCAAGATGAATTAAGGATTTCAACCAAGATGCCAAAGAAATGGCAGAAGCTTTCTGGCCTTTCTAGAACCGGAAAAGATAACAAATAGACTAGAAGTCTTACGAAAAGATTTCGTAGCTTCAACATAATATTTCAAAGCTCTAACAACATCCAAAGAATGCAACGATTTCTCCTTAGAATTCTTAGGACTAGGACATAATGAAGGAACCACAATTTCTCTACTAATGTTGTTGGAATTCACAACTTTAGGTAAAAATTCAAAAGAAGTTCGCAACACCGCCTTATCCTGATGAAAAATCAGAAAAGGAGACTCACAAGAAAGAGCAGATAATTCAGAAACTCTTCTGGCAGAAGAGATGGCCAAAAGGAACAAAACTTTCCAAGAAAGTAATTTAATGTCCAATGAATGCATAGGTTCAAACGGAGGAGCTTGAAGAGCTCCCAGAACCAAATTCAAACTCCAAGGAGGAGAAATTGACTTAATGACAGGTTTTATACGAACCAAAGCTTGTACAAAACAATGAATATCAGGAAGAATAGCAATCTTTCTGTGAAAAAGAACAGAAAGAGCAGAGATTTGTCCTTTCAAAGAACTTGCGGACAAACCCTTATCTAAACCATCCTGAAGGAACTGTAAAATTCTCGGTATTCTAAAAGAATGCCAGGAAAAATGATGAGAAAGACACCAAGAAATATAAGTCTTCCAGACTCTATAATATATCTCTCGAGATACAGATTTACGAACCTGTAACATAGTATTAATCACAGAGTCAGAGAACCTCTTTGACCAAGAATCAAGCGTTCAATCTCCATACCTTTAAATTTAAGGATTTCAGATCCTGATGGAAAAAAGGACCTTGTGACAGAAGGTCTGGTCTTAACGGAAGAGTCCACTGTTGGCAAGAGGCCATCCGGACAAGATCCGCATACCAAAACCTGTGAGGCCATGCCGGAGCTACCAGCAGAACAAACGAGCATTCCTTCAGAATCTTGGAGATTACTCTTGGAAGAAGAACTAGAGGCGGAAAGATATAGGCAGGATGATACTTCCAAGGAAGTGATAATGCATCCACTGCCTCCGCCTGAGGATCCCGGGATCTGGACAGATACCTGGGAAGTTTCTTGTTTAGATGGGACGCCATCAGATCTATTTCTGGAAGTTCCCACATTTGAACAATCTGAAGAAATACCTCTGGGTGAAGAGACCATTCGCCCGGATGCAACGTTTGGCGACTGAGATAATCCGCTTCCCAATTGTCTACACCTGGGATATGAACCGCAGAGATTAGACAGGAGCTGGATTCCGCCCAAACCAAAATTCGAGATACTTCTTTCATAGCCAGAGGACTGTGAGTCCCTCCTTGATGATTGATGTATGCCACAGTTGTGACATTGTCTGTCTGAAAACAAATGAACGATTCTCTCTTCAGAAGAGGCCAAAACTGAAGAGCTCTGAAAATTGCACGGAGTTCCAAAATATTGATCGGTAATCTCACCTCCTGAGATTCCCAAACTCCTTGTGCCGTCAGAGATCCCCACACAGCTCCCCAACCTGTGAGACTTGCATCTGTTGAAATTACAGTCCAGGTCGGAAGCACAAAAGAAGCCCCCTGAATTAAACGATGGTGATCTGTCCACCATGTTAGAGAGTGTCGAACAATCGGTTTTAAAGATATTAATTGAGATATCTTCGTGTAATCCTTGCACCATTGCTTCAGCATACAGAGCTGAAGAGGTCGCATGTGAAAACGAGCAAAGGGGATCGCGTCCGATGCAGCAGTCATAAGACCTAGAATTTCCATGCATAAGGCTACCGAAGGGAATGATTGTGACTGAAGGTTTCGACAAGCTGTAATCAACTTTAGACGTCTCTTGTCTGTTAAAGACAGAGTCATGGACACTGAATCCATCTGAAAACCCAGAAAGGTTACCCTTGTCTGAGGAATCAAAGAACTTTTTGGTAAATTGATCCTCCAACCATGATCTTGAAGAAACAACACAAGTCGATTCGTATGAGATTCTGCTAAATGAAAAGACTGAGCAAGTACCAAGATATCGTCTAAATAAGGAAATACCACAATACCCTGTTCTCTGATTACAGACAGCAGGGCACCGAGAACCTTTGTAAAAATTCTTGGAGCTGTAGCTAGGCCAAACGGCAGAGCCACAAACTGGTAATGCTTGTCCAGAAACGAGAATCTCAGGAACTGATAATGATCTGGATGAATCGGAATATGCAGATATGCATCCTGTAAATCTATTGTGGACATATAATTCCCCTGCTGAACAAAAGGTAAGATAGTCCTTACAGTTACCATCTTGAATGTTGGTATCCTTACATAACGATTCAATATTTTTAGATCCAGAACTGGTCTGAAGGAATTCTCCTTCTTTGGTACAATGAAGAGATTTGAATAAAACCCCATCCCCTGTTCCGGAACTGGAACTGGCATAATTACTCCAGTCAACTCTAGATCTGAAACACATTTCAGAAATGCTTGAGCTTTTACTGGATTTACTGGGACACGGGAAAGAAAAAATCTCTTTGCAGGAGGTCTCAACTTGAAACCAATTCTGTACCCTTCTGAAACAATGCTCTGAATCCAAAGATTGTGAACAGAATTGATCCAAATTTCCTTGAAAAAACGTAACCTGCCCCCTACCAGCTGAGCTGGAATGAGGGCCGCACCTTCATGTGGACTTAGAAGCAGGCTTTGCCTTTCTAGCTGGTTTGGATTTATTCCAAACTGGAGATGGTCTCCAAACTGAAACTGCTCCTGAGGATGAAGGATCAGGCTTTTGTTCTTTGTTGAAACGAAAGGAACGAAAACGATTATTAGCCCTGTTTTTACCTTTAGATTTTTTATCCTGTGGTAAAAAAGTTCCTTTCCCACCAGTAACAGTTGAAATAATGGAATCCAACTGAGAACCAAATAATTTGTTACCCTGGAAAGAAATGGAAAGTAAAGTTGATTTAGAAGCCATATCAGCATTCCAAGTTTTAAGCCATAAAGCTCTTCTAGCTAAAATAGCTAGAGACATAAACCTGACATCAACTCTGATAATATCAAAAATGGCATCACAGATAAAATTATTAGCATGTTGAAGAAGAATAATAATATCATGAGAATCACGATGTGTTACTTGTTGCGCTAAAGTTTCCAACCAAAAAGTTGAAGCCGCAGCAACATCAGCCAAAGATATAGCAGGTCTAAGAAGATTACCTGAACACAGAAAAGCTTTTCTTAGAAAGGACTCAATTTTCCTATCTAGAGGATCCTTAAACGAAGTACCATCTGACGTAGGAATAGTAGTACGTTTAGCAAGGGTAGAAATAGCCCCATCAACTTTAGGGATCTTGTCCCAAAATTCTAATCTGTCAGACGGCACAGGATATAATTGCTTAAAACGTTTAGAAGGAGTAAATGAATTACCCAAATTATCCCATTCTTTGGAAATTACTGCAGAAATAGCATCAGGAACAGGAAAAACTTCTGGAATAACTACAGGAGATTTAAAAACCTTATTTAAACGTTTAGATTTAGTATCAAGAGGACCAGAATCCTCTATTTCTAAAGCAATTAGGACTTCTTTAAGTAAAGAACGAATAAATTCCATTTTAAATAAATATGAAGATTTATCAGCATCAACCTCTGAGACAGAATCCTCTGAACCAGAGGAATCATCAGAATCAGAATGATGATGTTCAGTTAAAAATTCATCTGTAGGGAGAGAAGTTTTAAAAGATTTTTTACGTTTACTAGAAGGAGAAATAACAGACATAGCCTTCTTTATGGATTCTGAAACAAAATCTCTTATATTATCAGGAACATTCTGCACCTTAGATGTTGAAGGAACTGCAACAGGCAATGGTACTTTACTAAAGGAAATATTATCTGCTTTAACAAGTTTGTCATGACAATCAATACAAACAACAGCTGGAGGAATAGCTACCAAAAGTTTACAGCAGATACACTTAGCTTTGGTAGATTCAGCACTTGACAGCGATTTTCCTGTAGTATCTTCTGACTCAGATGCAACGTGAGACATCTTGCAATATGTAAGAGAAAAAACAACATATATATAAAGCAAAATTGATCAAATTCCTTAAATGACAGTTTCAGGAATGGGAAAAAATGCCAAAGAACAAGCTTCTAGCAACCAGAAGCAATAAAAAATGAGACTTAAATAATGTGGAGACAAAAGTGACGCCCATATTTTTTCGCGCCAAATAAGACGCCCACATTATTTGGCGCCTAAATGCTTTTTGGCCAAAAATGACGCCACATCCGGAACGCCGACATTTTTGGCGCAAAATAACGTCAAAAAATGACGCCGGAAACGGAAATAGAATTTTTGCGCCAAAAAAGTCCGCGCCAAGAATGACGCAATAAAATGAAGCATTTTCAGCCCCCGCAAGCCTAACAGCCCACAGGGAAAAAAGTCAAATTTTAAGGTAAGAAAAATGTTAAAATGCATTATCCCAAATATGAAACTGACTGTCTGAAAATAAGGAAAGTTGAACATTCTGAGTCAAGGCAAATAAATGTTTGAATACATATATTTAGAACTTTATAAACAAAGTGCCCAACCATAGCTAGGAGTGTCACAGAAAATAAGACTTACTTACCCCAGGACACTCATCTACATATAGTAGATAGCCAAACCAGTACTGAAACGAGAATCAGCAGAGGTAATGGTATATATAAGAGTATATCGTCGATCTGAAAAGGGAGGTAAGAGATGAATCTCTACGACCGATAACAGAGAACCTATGAAATAGACCCCTTAGAAGGAGATCACTGCATTCAAATAGGCAATACTCTCCTCACATCCCTCTGACATTCACTGCACGCTGAGAGGAAAACCGGGCTCCAACTTGCTGCGGAGCGCATATCAACGTAGAATCTAGCACAAACTTACTTCACCACCTCCATCGGAGGCAAAGTTTGTAAAACTGAATTGTGGGTGTGGTGAGGGGTGTATTTATAGGCATTTTGAGGTTTGGGAAACTTTGCCCCTCCTGGTAGGAATGTATATCCCATACGTCACTAGCTCATGGACTCTTGCTAATTACATGAAAGAAACAGGGTACTTCTACACCTCAGCGCTCTACTGAGGTGCCTACCTGCCCCCTCTGGGATCGAAATCTGACCGAAAACTGAAAAACGGAGCCTGTAGTCTCTTTCTAACAGCTCCGTGTCTGCAGAGGCTTGGTATCACATGTAGTGTAGCTGCTAACAAGTGGTATCACATGTAGTGTAGCTGCTAACTGTAAGTGGTATCACATGTAGTGAAGCTACTAACTAAGTAGTATCACATGCAGTAGAGCTGCTAACTGTAAGTGGTATCACATGCAGTAGAGCTGCTAACTGTAAGTGGTATCACATTTAGTGTAGCTGCTAACTGTAAGTGGTATCACATGCAGTGTAGCTGCTGACTAAGTGGTATCACATGCAGTGTAGCTGCTGACTGTAAGTGGTATCACATGAAGTATAGCTGCTAACTGTAAGTGGTATCACATGTAGTGTAGCTGCTAACTGTAAGTTGTATCACATGTAGTGTAGCTGGTAACTGTAAGTGGTATCACGTGCAGTGTAGCTGCTAACTGTAAGTGGTATCATATGAAGTATAGCTGCTAACTGTAAGTGGTATCACATGTAGTGTAGCTGCTAACTGTAAGTGGTATCACATGAAGTATAGCTGCTAACTGTAAGTGGTATCACATGCAGTAGAGCTGCTAACTGTAAGTGGTATCACATGCAGTAGAGCTGCTAACTGTAAGTGGTATCACATGCAGTAGAGCTGCTAACTGTAAGTGGTATCACATGCAGTAGAGCTGCTAACTGTAAGTGGCATCACATGCAGTGTAGCTGCTAACTGTAAGTAGTATCACATGTAGTTTAGCTGCTAACTGTAAGTGGTATCACATGCAGTAGAGCTGCTAACTGTAAGTGGTATCACATGCAGTGTAGCTGCTAACTGTAAGTGGTATCACATGCAGTGTAGCTGCTAACTGCAAGTAGTATCACATGTAGTGTAGCTGCTATCTGTAAATAGTATCACATGTAGTGAAGCTGCTAACTGTAAGTGGTATCACATGTAGTGTAGCTGCTAACTGTATGTGGTATCACATGCAGAAGAACTGCTAACTGTAAGTGGTATCACATGCAGAAGAGCTGCTAACTGTAAGTGGTATCACATGCAGTGTAGCTGCTAACTGTAAGTGGTATCACATGTAGTGTAGCTACTAACTGTAAGTTGTATCACATGTAGTGTAGCTGCTAAGTAGTTTCACATGTAGTAGAGCTGCTAACTGTAAGTGGTATTACATGCAGTGTAGCTGCTTACTGTAAGTAGTATCACATGCAGTAGAGCTGCTAACTGTAAGTAGTATTACATGCAGCAGAGCTGCTAACTGTAAGTAGCATCACATGCAGTAGAGCTGCTAACTGTAAGTAGTATCACATGCAGTAGAGCTGCTAACTAAGTGGTATCACATGCAGTAGATCTGCTAACTGTAAGTGGTATCACATGTATTGTAGCTAACTGTAAGTGGTATCACATGTAGTGTAGCTGCTAACTGTAAGTGGTATTACATGTAGTGTAGCTGCTAACTGTAAATAGTATCACATGTAGTGTAGCTGTTAACTGTAAGTGGTATCACATGTAGTGTAGCTGTTAACTGTAAGTGGTATCACATGTAGTGTAGCTGTTAACTGTAAGTGGTATCACATGTAGTGTAGCTGTTAACTGTAAGTGGTATCACATGTAGTGTAGCTGTTAACTGTAAGTGGTATCACATGTAGTGTAGCTGCTAACTGTAAGTGGTATTACATGTAGTGTAGCTGCTAACTGTAAGTGGTATCACATCCCCTACAAAGCTAGAAAGTGCATGACTAAACCATTAACTGCCCAAAAATGCCAGCAGATATCTTAAAAGGCCAAACATCTATTACAGCAAGGTGCTAAAAAAAAGGCTCCATAGAGCTGCCAGAGAGTTAATAAAACTATTTAGTATAGTCTGTAATGTCTTAAAACAGTATAAATTTTGCAGGAACCTGCAGAATAGGCAAAAAATTGTATCAAGAGAAGAAATAGAGTGAGTGCTCTGAATATGTTGTTCCTGACTATCTACAAATAGCCTCTGGGCAGTGTCTGTGCTAAGGTAAAGCATGTACCTGCAAAAAAATCACTCCATCAGCTTACCTGGCATGCAGCTGCAGCAGTATCCAGTAGAGAGTCCATCCAGTGCATATACAGGTATTGCAGAGAAAGTCTTGTAGGAAATACCAAAATCCAACAATAAAAGGCTGCTGGACACAAGTCCCTGTGACATCTGAGGCAGCCATGGCAGAAATCCCATAGGAAATACCTTTACTGTTTGTTTAAAAGTGAGAGAGCAGCCAAACGCTTCACAAACTGCAGCTTTGAAAAAAAATGTTCATGGCAGGAAGCACAACAGTACTATTCAATAGCCAAAACATTACTGAACATATCAGAGTTTATAGAAATAGGAGTATATTGTAGAGAGTTTATGAAAAATCTCCCATGAGACATGACTTGTGCACGTTCACTATCTGAAGAAAGAAAAACAGTCATTCCTAGACAGGCTAATTCCAAACTAAACAACAATCCTGCATACACAGATAGAGAAAAATAATCAATAAACTGTTTATCCATAAACATTACCATTCAGAAATTGGCAAAATATTGTGATTTAAAAAATAATTAAAAAAATTAAAAATCCCTATTAACAATCACTTGGGGGAGGGGAGCTCTCTACAGAATAATTTTTTATTAATAAACAATACCAGTACCTAAGATGGCGACCATTGGGAGGGTGGAGGGTAAGAGCTATTTGGGAGGGATCAGGGAGGTAGGAGGGTTGAAGAGGGATCCCTACAATAAAAAAAATAAAAAACATAATTTATGTAAGAACTTACCTGATAAATTAATTTCTTTCATGGTGGCAAGAGTCCATGAGCTAGTGACGTATGGGATATACATTTCTACCAGGAGGGGGCAAAGTTTCCCAAACCTCAAATGCCTATAAATACACCTCCCACCTCACTCATACCTCAGTTTAACGTATAGCCAAGTTAGTGAGGTGTAAAAGGAGTAAAAACATAAAAAAGAGAAACAGTATAAATAAAGTGCTTTATATAAACAAATTTGGGTGGGTCTCATGGACTCTTACCACCATGAAAAAAATGAATTTATCAGGTAAGTTCTTACATAAATTATGTTTTCTTTCATATAGGTGGCAAGAGTCCATGAGCTAGTGACAAATGGGATATAATACCCAAGATGTGGAAGTCCACAAGTCACTAGAGAGGGAAGGAAAAAATAATAATAGCTATTTCTGAGTCAGAGAAACCTCTATGACTAAGAACTAAGCGTTCAATTTCCATGCCTTCAAATTAGAGATTTGAGATCCTGATGGAAAACTGGGCCTTGAGACAGAAGGTCTGGTCTTATAGGAAGTGACCAAGGCTGGAAACTGGACATTCGGACAAGGTCCGTATACCAAAACCTGTGAGGCCATGCTGGTGCTATCAGAAACACATAAGATTATTCCACTAGGATCTTGGAGATTACCTTTGAAAGAAGAACCAGAGGTGTAAAAATGTAAGCAGGTTGGTAAAACCAGGGAACTGCTAATGTATCTGGGAAGTTTCTTGTTCAGACGAGAGGCCATCAGATCTATTTTTGGAAGACCCCACCATCTGTATACGTTGAAAAAACACTTATGGATGGAGAGACCACTGCCCCGGATGTAGAGAATGACGGCTGAGATAATCCGCTTCCCAATTGTCCAGCTTGAATCTCAGAGATTTGACAAGAGTAGGATTCCGCCCAAGAAAGTATCAGAAAATCTTCTTTCATTGCTAAAGGACTGCAAGTCCCCCCTTGATGATTGACATTTGCCACTGTTGTGATATTGTCTGTTTGAAAATGGATGTAAAGTTCTCTCCTCAAAAGAGGTCAAGCCTGGAGAGCTCTGAAAATAGCAGAGTTCTAAAATATTGATTGTTAACTTCGCCTCTTGAGGATTCCAAACCCCTTGTGCTGTCAGAGACCCCCAGACAGCTCCCCAACCTCTAAGACTTGCATCTGTTGTGATGACAGTCCAGGAAGGACGAACAAAGGAGGCCCCTTGAACAATAAGGTGATGGTTTAACCACCAAGTCAGAGAGAGTTGAGTGTTGGGATTTAAGTATATCAACTGTGATATATGAGTATAATCCCGGCAAAGCTGTAGAGATCTCATATGAAAATGAGCAAAGGGGATTGCGTCTGATGCTGCAATCATGAGACCTAAAACTTCCATGTGCATATCCATTAAAGGGAATGATAGAGACTGAAGGTTTAGACCAGCTAAGACCAATTTTATTAATCTCTTGACTGTTAGAGAAAGAGTCATGGACACTGAATCTATCTGGAAACCTAAGAAGGTGACCTTTATCTAAGGAATCAAGAAACTCTTTGGTAAATTGATCCTTCAACCATGTCTTTGAAGAAACAACATTAGTTGATTCATGTGAGATTCTGCTAAATGAAAAGATTGAGCTAGTACCAAGATATCGTCCAAATAAGGAAACACCGCAATACCCTGCTCTCTGATTACAGAAGGGCACTGAGAACCTTCAATAAAATTCTTGGTGCTGATACTAGGCCAAATGGAAGAGCGACAAATTGTTAATGCTTGTCTAGAAAAGAGAATCTCAGAAAATGACAGTGGTCTGGATGAAACGGAATGTGAAGATAAGCGTCCTGTAAGTCTATTGTGGACATAAAATGACCTTGCTGAACAAAAGGCAGAATAGTCCTTATAGTCACCATCTTGAAAGTTGGGACTCTTACAAAACGATTTAAAGTTTTCAGATCCAGGATTGGTCTGAAAGAATCTTCCTTCTTTAGGACAATGAATAGATTTGAATAGAAACCCAATCCCTGTTCCTGCTAAGGAACTGGTACAATCACCCCTGAAAGCTCTAGGTCTGAAACACACTTCAGAAAAGCCTGAGCCTTCACAGGGTTTGTTGAAACATGAGTTAGAAAGAATATTCCCATGGGAGGTCTTATTCTGAAACCTATTCGATACCCTTGAGAAACAATATTCTGAATCCACTGATTTTAGACAGAATCTGTCCAAATGTCTTGAAATAACTTTAGTCTGCCCCCCACTAGAAGAACTGGTTTGAGGGCCGCACTTTCATGCAGTCTTAGGGGCTGGATTTGTTTTTTTATAAGGCTTGGATTTATTCCAATTCGGAGATGGTCTCCAATTAGAGCCAGAGGCCTTAGGGGAAGGAGAGGTTTTCTGTTCTCTATTCTGACGAAAGAAACCAAAACGATTGGGAGCTTTAAATTTACCCTTAGATTTCTTGTCTTGGGACATAAAAACTACCTTACCCCCAGTGATAGTGGAGATAATAGAATCCAATTGAGAACCAAACAAATTATTACCCTGAAAAAATAGAGATAATAATCTAGATTTGGACACCATGTCAACATTCCAAGATTTAAGCCATAAAACTCTTCTAGTTAGAATATCTAAAGACATAGATTTGACGTTAATCTTAATATCATCAAATATAGCATCACAATTGAAATGATTTGCATTTTGAAGTATAAGAACAATGCTAGATAGTTCAGGATCTGATAACTGCTGTGCTTAACTGTCCAAACAAAAAGTTGAAGCAGCAGCAACATCAGCCATAGAAATAGCTGGTCTAAGAATATAGCCAGTATGTAAATATGCTCTTCTAAGGTAAGATTCAAGCTCCCTATCTAAAGGATCTTTAAAAGAAGTACTATCTTGCATAGGAATAGTAGTACGTTTGGCAAGAGTGGAAATAGCTCCATCAACCTTAGGGACCTTTTCCCAGAACTACCCACAGGTAAAGGATACAACTTCTTAAAACTAGAAGAAGGGTTAAAAGAGGTACCAGGTTTAGACCATTCTTTAGTAATCATATTAGAGATAGCATCTGGAATAGGAAAAACTTCAGGAGTAACCTCAGAAGTCTTAAAAACATAATTTATGTAAGAATTTACCTGATAAATTAATTTATTTCATATTATCAAGTGTCCATGAGCTAGTGACGTATGGGATATACATTCCTACCAGGAGGGGCAAAGTTTCCCAAACCTTAAAATGCCTATAAATACACCCCTCACCACACCCACAATTCAGTTTAACGAATAGCCAAGAAGTGGAGTGATAAAAAAGGAGCGAAAGCATCAAAAAAATAAGGAATTGGAATAATTGTGCTTTATACAAAAAAATCATATCCACCACAAAAAGGGTGGGCCTCATGGACTCTTGCTAATATGAAAGAAATGAATTTATCAGGTAAGTTCTTACATAAATTATGTTTTCTTTCATGTAATTAGCAAGAGTCCATGAGCTAGTGACGTATGGGATAGCAGATACCCAAGATGTGGAACTTCCACACAAGAGTCACTAGAGGGAGGGATAAAATAAAGACAGCCAATTCCACTGAAACAATAATCCACAACCCAAATCAAAAAGTTTTAATCTTATAATGAAAAAAACTGAAATTATAAGCAGAAGAATCAAACTGAAACGGCTGCCTGAAGTACTTTTCTACCAAAAACTGCTTCAGAAGAAGAAAAAACATAAAAATGGTAGAATTTAGTAAAAGTATGCAAAGAAGACCAAGTTGCTGCTTTGCAAATCTGATCAACAGAAGCTTCATTCCTAAAAGCCCAGGAAGTAGAAACTGACCTAGTAGAATGAGCCGTAATCCTTTGAGGCGGGGATTTACCCGACTCCACATAAGCATGATGAATCAAAGACTTTAACCAAGACGCCAAAGAAATGGCAGAAGCCTTCTGACCTTTCCTAGAACCAGAAAAGATAACAAATAGACTAGAAGTCTTCCTGAAATCTTTAGTTGCTTCAACATAATATTTCAAAGCTCTAACTACATCCAAAGAATGTAAAGATCTCTCCAGAGAATTCTTAGGATTAGGACACAATGAAGGGATAACAATTTCTCTACTAATGTTGTTAGAATTCACAACTTTAGGTAAAAATTTAAATGAAGTCCGCAACACCGCCTTATCCTGATGAAAAATCAGAAAAGGAGATTCACAAGAAAGAGCAGATAATTCAGAAACTCTTCTAGCAGAAGAGATGGCCAAAAGGAACAAAACTTTCCAGGAAAGTAATTTAATATCCAGAGAATACATAGGTTCAAATGAAGGAGCCTGTAAAGCCCTCAGAACCAAATTGAGACTCCACGGAGGAGAAATTGACTTAATGACAGGCTTGATACGAACCAAAGCCTGTACAAAACAATGAATATCAGGATTATTAGCAATCTTTCTGTGAAAAAGAACCGAAAGAGCAGAGGTTTGTCCTTTCAAGGAACTTGCAGACAAACCCTTAACCAAACCATCTTGAAGAAATTGTAAAATTCTAGGAATTCTAAAAGAATGCCAAGAGAATTTATGTGAAGAACACCAAGAAATGTAAGTCTTCCAAACTCGGTAATAGATCTTTCTAGACACAGATTTATGAGCTTGTAACATAGTATTAATCACTGAGTCAGAGAAACCTCTATGACTAAGTATTAAGCGTTCAATCTCCATACCTTCAAATTTAATGATTTGAGATCCTGATGGAAAATGGGCCTTGAGACAGAAGGTCTGGCCATAACGGAAGTGTTCAAGGTTGGCAACTTGCCATCCGAACGAGATCCGCATACCAAAACCTGTGTGGCCATGCTGGAGACACCAGCAGTACAAACGAACGCTCCATTAGGATTTTGGAAATCACTCTTGGAAGAAGAACTAGAGGCGGAAAGATATAAGCAGGTTGATAATTCCAAGGAAGTGACAACGCGTCCACCGCTTCCGCCTGATGATCCCGGGATCTGGACAGATACCTGGGAAGTTTCGTGTTTAGATGAGAGGCCATCAGATCTATTTCTGGAAGCCCCCAGATTTGTACAATCTGAAGAAATACCTCTGGGTGAAGAGACCATTCGCCCAGATGTAACGACTGGCGACTGAGATAATCCGCTTCCCAATTGTCTATACCTGGGATGTGAACCGCAGAAATTAGAGAGGAGCTGGATTCTGCCCATGCAAGTATCCGAGATACTTCTTTCATAGCCTGAGGACTGTGAGTCCCCCCTTGATGATTGACATATGCCACAGTTGTGACATTGTCTGTCTGAAAACAAATAAACAATTCTTTCTTTAGAAGAGGCCAGAACTGAAGAGCTCTGAAAATCGCACAGAGTTCCAAAATATTGATTGGTAATCTCGCCTCCTGAGATTCCCAAACCCCCTGCGCTGTCAGAGATCCCCATACAGCTCCCCAACCTAAAAGACTCGCATCTGTTGAGATCACAGTCCAGGTTGGACGAACAAAAGAGGCCCCTTGAACTAAACGATGGTGATCCAACCACCAAGTCAGAGAAGAACGAACATTGGGATTTAAGGATATTAATTGTGATATCTTTGTATAATCCCTGCACCATTGATTTAGCGTACAAAGCTGGAGAGGTCTCATGTGAAAACGAGCAAAAGGGATTGCGTCCGATGCAGCAGTCATGAGACCTAAATTTCCATGCATAAAGCTACCGAAGGGAAAGATTGAAACTGAAGGTTTCGACAAGCTGAAACCAATTTCAGACGTCATGGACACTGAATCTATTTGGAAACCTAAAAAGGTTACCCTTGTCTGAGGAATCAAGGAACTCTTTGGTAAATTGATCCTCCAACCATGTCTTTGAAGAAACAACACAAGTTGATTCGTGTGAGATTCTGCAGAATGTAAAGACTGAGCAAGTACCAAGATATCGTCCAAATAAGGAAATACAGCAAAACCCTGCTCCCTGATTACAGAGAGAAGGGCACCGAGAACCTTCGAAAAGATCCTTGGGGCTGTAGCTAGACCAAAAGGAAGAGCAACAAACTGGTAATGCTTGTCTAAAAAAGAGAATCTCAGGAACTGATAGTGATCCGGATGAATTGGAATATGAAGATATGCATCCTGTAAGTCTATTGTTGACATATAATGCCCTTGCTGAACAAAAGGCAGAATAGTCCTTATAGTCACCATCTTGAATGTTGGTATCCTTACATAACGATTCAATATTTTTAGATCCAGAACTGGTCTGAAAGAATTCTCTTTCTTTGGAACAATGAACAGATTTGAATAAAAACCCAGGCCCCGTTCCAGAACTGGAACTGGCATAATTACCCCAGCTGACTCCAGGTCTGAAACACATTCCAGAAATGCTTGAGCCTTCACTGGGATTACTGGAATGCGTGAAAGAAAAAATCTTCTCACAGGCGGTCTTACCTTGAAACAGTGTTAATTTCGTCGACTAAAACTAGACTAAAATGACTATAAAACTAAAGAAATTCTGATGACTAAAATACGACTAAAACTAAAATGACATTTTAGTCAAAAGACTATGACTAAAACTAAATCAAAATGACATTTTAGTCAAAAGACTATGACTAAAACTAAATCAAAATGACATTTTAGTCAAAAGACTATGACTAAAACTAAATCAAAATTTGCTGACAAAAACATTTTATGCAAGGTGTTAATCAATCCCTATCCAATTACTGCTCTTTTGTAAAATTTACTAAACTTAATTTTATTAAATTTTAAGATAAAGACATGTTATATACCACAACAGTTAAATCTGTTAAATCTGTATTGCATGTTCAAACCTTAATACCATAAATCAAATCAGGTTAATAAACCTTTACTCCAGGACTATATAATTTGTTTCAAAGTTCTAGAGCAGTGATAATTTCGTTGCCGAAAATGTTTCGAATCTGTGAACAATCAATTGATTCTTCCTATAGAAATAAGCATAACCCATGAGTATGGATTTAAGTTATGCTGTGCCTGTGCTAGCTGCAGAAACTTTTTGTTATGTTGAGTTACTTGATACTTGTTTTAATTATTAACAGAGAACTGTTAAAGTTTTTATATTGGGTAATATGTGCAATACAGCCAATACAGTTTACAGTTTTGTTTTTTTTATATTTTAAAGTTGCACTTCTGTATCTCCAGTAGATTTTAGTCGACTAAATCTCCAGTAGATACTAGAGATTTAGTCGACTAAAATCTACTGGAGATTCAGTCGACTAAAACTAGACTAAAACTAAAACAATTCAGATGACTAAAATACGACTAAAACTAAAATGGCATTTTAGTCAAAAGACTAAAACTAAGACTAAATTGAAATTTGTCGTCAAAATTAACACTGCCTTGAAACCTATTCTGTACCCTTGTGAAACAATGTTCTGAATCCAAAGACTTTGAATCGAATTGATCCAAACATCTTTGAAAAATCGTAACCTGCCCCCTACCAGCTGAGCTGGAATGAGGGCCGCACCTTCATGCGGATTTGGGAGCTGGTTTTGACTTTCTAAAAGGCTTGGATTTATTCCAGACTGGAGAAGGTTTCCAAACGGAAACTGTTCTTTTAGAGGAAGGGTCAGGCTTTTGTTCCTTATTCTGACGAAAGAAACGAAAACGATTAGCAGCCCTATATTTACCTTTAGATTTTTTATCCTGAGGTAAAAAGGCTCCCTTCCCCCCAGTAACAGTTGAAATTATTGAGTCTAACTGAGAACCAAACAGTTTATTACCTTGGAAAGAAAGAGAAAGCAATGTTGACTTAGAAGTCATATCTGCATTCCAAGACTTAAGCCATAAAGCTCTTCTAGCTAAAATAGCTAAAGACATATACCTGACATCAATTCTAATGATATTGAAAATGGCATCACACATAAAGTTATTAGCATGTTGAAGAAGTTTAATAATGCTATAAACATTATGGTCTGATACTTGTTTCGCTAAAGCCTCCAACCAGAAAGTTGAAGCTGCAGCAACATCAGCCAAAGAAATAGCAGGTCTAAGAAGATTACCTGAACATAAATAAGCCTTCCTTAGAAAGGATTCAAGCTTTCTATCTAAAGGATCTTTAAACGAAGTACTATCTGCCGTAGGAATAGTAGTACGTTTAGCAAGAGTAGAAATAGCCCCATCAACTTTGGGGATTTTATCCCAAAACTCTAATCTGTCAGATGGCAAAGGGTACAATTGCTTAAACCTTGGAGAAGGAGTAAATGAAGTACCCAGACTATTCCATTCCCTAGAAATTACTTCTGAAATAGCATCATGAACTGGAAAAACTTCTGGAATAACCACAGGAGGTTTAAAGACTGCATTTAAACGCTTAGTCGTTTTAATATTAAGAGGACTAGACTCCTCCATATCTAAAGCAATCAACACTTCCTTAAGTAAAGAACGCATAAACTCCATCTTAAATAAATATAAAGATGTATCAGTGTCAATATCTGAGGTAGAATCTTCTGAATCAGATAGATCCACATCAGAAATAGATAAGTCAGAATTATGGCGGGCATTTAAAAATTCATCTGAAATATGTGAAGTTTTAAAAGACCTCTTACGTTTAGCAGAAGGAGGAACAGACAGAGCCTTCCGAATAGATTTAGAAACAAATTCTTTAATATTAACAGGAACATCCTGAACATTAGATGTTGAAGGAACAACAACAGGTAATGGATTATTACTAATGGAAATACTATCTGCGTTTGAAAGCTTATCATGACAAGTATCACAAACAACAGCCGGAGGAACAGTTACCAAAAGTTTACAACAAATGCACTTAGCTTTGGTAGAACCGACATCAGGCAGCGTCTTTCCAGAAGTAGATTCTGATCCAGGGTCAGGTAGTGACATCTTGCAATATGTAATAGAAAAAACAACATATAAAGCAAAATTATCAAATTCCTTAAATGGCAGTTTCAGGAATGGGAAAAAATGCAAAATAAAACAAGCTTCCAGAAAACCAGAAGCAACTGAATAGTGAGACTGAAATAGTGTGAAAAAAACTGGCGCCAGGAATGAAGCCCCTATTTTTGGCGCCAAGTATAACGCCCACACATTTTGGCGCCAAGCATGACGTCCATATATTTTGGCGCCACAAAAAGTCTGCAATACACATACGTCAAAAATGACGCAATTACGTAAAGTTAGGTGTCGGCGATGTTAGGGAGGGCAGATTAGGGGTTAATACTATTTATTATAGGGTTATTGAGGCGGGAGTGAGGCGGATTAGGGGTTAATAACTTTATTGCAAAGTGAGCGTTAGACCCTTACCTACAAGACTCTAAATACCAGCGGTAGCCCAAAACCAGCGTTAGGAGCCTCTAACGCTGGTTTTGACGGCTAACGCCAAACTCTAAATCTAGCCGTATGTGTTTAAACTTATATTTGCCATGATTCAGGATAATCAGTATTCCTTCATTCAGTTTCATTTTTTGGGAAAATGCATATAAATTTCATTTTTCTTACCTTAAATTTTCAATTTTCAATTGACTTTTTTTCAAAAATTGCGGGCTGTTAGGCTCGCGGGTGCAGAAAATTCTATTTATTGCGTAATTTTTGGCGCAAGACTTTTTTGACGCAAAAATTTCCGGCAACCAACTTCATCAAAGCGGCATCTTCTATCTTCATCCGATGACGAGCGGCTCCATCTTGAAGACCTCCGGCGCGGATCCATCCTCTTCTTCCGACGTCCTAAGTCCGATTGAAGGTTCCTTTAAATGACGTCATCCAAGATGGCGTCCCTCGAATTCCGATTGGCTGATAGGATTCTATCAGCCAATCGGAATTAAGGTAGGGAAAATCTGATTGGCTGTTTGAATCAGCCAATCAGATTGAGCTCGCATTCTATTGGCTGTTCCGATCAGCCAATAGAATGCGAGTTCAATCTGATTGGCTGATTGGATCAGCCAATCGGATTGAACTTGAATCTGATTGGCTGATTCCATCAGCCAATCAGATTTTCCCTACCTTAATTCCGATTGGCTGATAGAATCCTATCAGCCAATCGGAATTCGAGGGACGCCATCTTGGATGACGTAATTTAAAGGAACCTTCATTCGGACTTAGGACGTCAGAAGAAGAGGCTGGATCCGTGCCGGAGGTCTTCAAGATGGAGCCGCTCGTCATCAGATGAAGATAGAAGATGCCGCTTGGATGAAGTTGGTTGCCGGTCCGGATCTCCTCTTCTGCCCGGATAGGATGAAGACTTTGGAGCCTCTTCTGGACTTCTTCTTGCCGCTTGATAGAAGACTTCAGCCGGATGATGGATCTCCAGCCCCCGCTTGGGCTTGGATGAAGATTTCGGAGCCTGGATGGATCGGTGATACCCGGTGTGGTGAAGATAAGGTAGGAAGATCTTCAGGGGCTTAGTGTTAGGTTTATTTAAGGGGGGTTTGGGTTAGATTAGGGGTATGTGGGTGGTGGGTTGTAATGTTGAGGGGGGTATTGTGTTTATTTTTACAGGCAAAAGAGCTGAATTCTTTGGGGCATGCCCCGCAAAAGGCCCTTTTAAGGGCTGGTAAGGTAAAAGAGCTTTTCTATTTTAATTTTATAATAGGGTAGGGCATTTATTTATTTTGGGGGGATTTGTTATTTTATTAGGGGGCTTAGAGTAGGTGTAATTAGCTTAAAATTGTTGTAATATTTTTATTATGTTTGTAATTAATTTTTTCATTTTTTGTAACTTAGATTTTTTTATTTTTTGTACTTTAGTTAGTTTATTTAATTGTATTTATTTGTAGGTATTTCATGTAATTAATTTATTGATAGTGTAGTGTTAGATTTAATTGTAGGTATTTTATTTAATTAATTTATTGATAGTGTAGTGTTAGGTTTAATTGTAACTTAGGTTAGGATTTATTTTACAGGTAATTTTGTAATTATTTTAACTAGGTAGCTATTAAATAGTTATTAACTATTTAATAGCTATTGTACCTGGTTAAAATAAATACAAAGTTGCCTGTAAAATAAATATAAATCCTAAAATAGCTACAATATAATTATAATTTATATTGTAGCTATATTAGGGTTTATTTTACAGGTAAGTATTTAGCTTTAAATAGGAATCATTTATTTAATAAGAGTTAATTTATTTTGTTACATTTAAATTATATTTAACTTAGGGGGGTGTTAGTGTTAGGGTTAAATTTAGCTTTAGGGGTTAATACATTTATTAGAGTAGCGGTGAGGTCCGGTCGGCAGATTAGGGGTTAATACTTGAAGTTAGGTGTCGGCGATGTTAGGGAGGGCAGATTAGGGGTTAATACTATTTATTATAGGGTTATTGAGGCGGGAGTGAGGCGGATAAGGGGTTAATAACTTTATTATAGTAGCGGTGAGGTCCGGTCGGCAGATTAGGGGTTAACTATTGTAGGTAGCTGGCAGCGACGTTGTGGGGGGCAGATTAGGGGTTAATAAATATAATATAGGGGTCGGCGGTGTTAAGGGCAGCAGATTAGGGGTACATAGGTATAATGTAGGTTGCGGCGGTGTACAGAGCGGCAGATTAGGGGTTAAAAAAAATATGCAGGAGTCAGCGATAGCGGGGGCGGCAGATTAGGGGTTAATAAGTGTAAGGTTAGGGGTGTTTAGACTCGGGTACATGTTAGAGTGTTAGGTGCAGACTTAGAAACTGTTTCCCCATAGGAAACAATGGGGCTGCGTTAAGAGCTGAACGCTGCTTTTTTGCAGGTGTTAGGTTTTTTTTCAGCTCAAACTGCCCCATTGTTTTCTATGGGGGAATCGTACACAAGCACGTTTTTTAAGCTGGCCGCGTCCGTAAGCACCGCTGGTATTGAGAGTTGCAATGGCGGTAAATATGCTATACGCTCCCTTTTTGGAGCCTAACGCCACCCTTCTGTGAACTCTAAATACCAGCGGTATTTAAAAGGTGCGGGGGAAAAAAAGCCAGCGTTAGCTACCCGGTCGTTACCGACAAAACTCTAAATCTAGCCGATATATTTAGAACTTTACATATAAAGTGCCCAACCATAGCTTTGAGTGTCATAAATAGAAATAAGACTTACTTACCCTAAGACACTCATCTACATAAAGTAGATAGCCAAACCAGTACTGAAACGAGAATCAGTAGAGGTAATGGTATATAAGAGTATATCGTCGATCTGAAAAGGGAGGTAGGAGAAGAAATCTCTATGACCGATAACAGAGAACCTATGAAATAGATCCCCTAGAGGAAGACCATTGTATTCAAATAGGCAATACTCTCTCACATCCCTCTGACATTCACTGCACTCTGAGAGGAAAACCGGGCTTCAGCCTGCTGCGAAGCGCATATCAACGTAGAAATCTAGCACAAACTTACTTCACCACCTCCATGGGAGGCAAAGTTTGTAAAACTGAATTGTGGGTGTGGTGAGGGGTGTATTTATAGGCATTTTAAGGTTTGGGAAACTTTGCCCCTCCTGGTAGGAATGTATATCCCATACGTCACTAGCTCATGGACTCTTGCTAATTACATGAAAGAAATACAGAATTTAAATGATTATTAGCTTTGCTATCAGGAGGACTAGACTCCTCAATACCCAAAGTAAACAATACTTCCTTTAATAGAGAACGAATATGTTCAATTTTAAATAAAAAAGAAGATTAGTCAATTTCTGTATCTGATGCTGGATCCTCTGAGTCAGAGGAACCCTCATCAGTAGCGGATATTTCAAAATGCTCT
Source organism: Bombina bombina (assembly GCF_027579735.1). Classification (NCBI taxonomy): domain Eukaryota; kingdom Metazoa; phylum Chordata; class Amphibia; order Anura; family Bombinatoridae; genus Bombina; species Bombina bombina. The sequence goes on from NW_026512216.1 coordinate 208,982, forward strand.
CGTTCAGTACAAAATTAATTAGATCTATGATAAGTTTGGAAAGACCTTTTATGTTTATTTGAAGGCTGAATAGCAGTCATAGCCTTCTCTATGGCTGCAGCAATAAAACATTTCATATCTGCAGGAATATCAGGTACATTAGACTGAGAAGGAATAACAGTAGATGTATTTGTACTCATTGAAACATTATCAGCATGTAATAATTTGTCATAACAAATGCCACAAAATTGAGCTGAAGAAATAAGATCAGCTTGTTTACAACAAACACACTTAGCTTTGGTAGAATTGTGTTCAGGCAGCTTAGTTCCTACAGTAACATCAGAGGCAGGATCAGTTTGAGACATCTTGCAAAATGTAACAAAAAAGAAAAAATAACATTTAAACAAAATATCAAATTTCCTCAATATAGCAGTTTCAGGAATGGGAAAAAATGCTTATGATAAAATTCTTAAACAAAAAGTAAAATCAAAAGCAAGCATCATAGCTCTCTATATTATAATGAGAGCAGCGAGCATTAGAGGGAGATGCTTAATATAACAAATATTGGCGCCAAGAACAACGCACTGAAAAGACGCAACTCGCGTCATAACAGGTGTGACTTTGCGCCAAAAGTGATACAATGAAATGACACAACTCGCGTCACAACAGGCGCGACCTCGCACCAAAATTGACGCAATGAAATTACGCAACTTGCGTCACAGCAGGCGCAATTTCGTGCCAAAAATATTCTCGGCAAAAATGACGCAATAAAATGAAAAAAATACCTAAATTCTCCCATAAACATAATTTCCATTCTGAAACTGTGTGACTGCAAATGGGAAATATTAACAGACCTCACTCATGGCTAATATATGCAATATACATTAAGAACTTTATAATATAAAGTGCCTTCAATAGCTGAGAGTGTCTTAAAAATGATATATACTTACCTGAAGACACCCATCCACATACAGCAGACAGCCAAACCAGTACTTAAACATAGCAGAGATAATGGTAGAGGAGTATAATGTCGATCTTTA